>NC_048414.1:1016332-1028599 GCF_013103735.1 Etheostoma cragini | reverse complement strand
TTTTAAAAATATCTTTTTTGATTTTTGATGTTTTTTGATAGTTTCATTGACATTTTCAGCGCATATTTTGACGGCCCATTTTTTTTTTACTGAAAACGGGTCAAATTGACCCGAGGACATCATGAGGGTTAACCCCAACCGCTCCATCGTTGCAAATTATCATTTGTTCTCAATTGAGTTTTCTGGATAAATAAAGGTTGGAAATCATAACCAACGCAATATTGGTTCAAGTGGCGAGCGGATCGGCCCAGATAGTTCTGGCGAGTGGAGTAGTGGGCGAGAGAGTGATAGGAGGGAGAGAGAGAGGGAGAGAGAGATAAATATGACTCAATAACACTAGTTAAGACTAAAAGATGCACTAGATAAATCGAGTCCGTTAACCCCTCAACTCCCACAAAGCAACTCTGCAACCTAGAGGCCCAGAATCCTTGAAAACAACCATAATAACATCAAGAATTAGGATTATTTCCAAAGAATTCAAATCCTGGCCCTCCTGCCGAATCCCTAGTAGATCGTTTTCGGACCCCTGGGTGGCCCTCGCACCCAACTTTCAGAGCCCTGAGGTGGTGAAACCTAAGGTCCTGCGGCCTGTCAGCGCTGCGGCCCGCCTCGCTCTGCTCGCAGGGCTCAGGGTTTATTTTTGGACTGCCATGGTGTCTGTTGCATCCCCTTGTGCTGGAGGGGGGGAGGTGGGTGGTGGTGGTGGTGGTGGTGGGGGGGTCGAGTTGGGCTCACCATGAACCTGCCACTCTGACACTCCGGGCTGGGACAAGCAGGCAGCAGCCGGCCGGCCGCTCCCCGAGCAGCAGTCGCACAGGTAAACACGCCACAATGACACCATTTCTTCTCCAGATGGAGCGTATCGGGCCTGCTAGCAGCACCCGACCTCTGCAGCCGGACGTCTGACGTGGATTTGGCGGAGCTCAGGGTGCTGTTTTTTTGTTTTTTTCTCTCTGGGGCGACCTAAGTGTTTAGCCTGGCACTCTTTCCACACCCAACACACTCGGCCCTGTCATTTATCCATCTGCACCCAGGCATGACCGACTGGTGTTTGGCTTTGAGTTGTGATCGTCCTGCTGAGTAATTACAGGGGAATAAAGTCTGATGTTGAACTTGAATCAATGTTCTCTCCTGTTCTGTCAAAGGGGAACCCGCCTGGAGCGCTTGAACACCAGCGACACGTTGTATTCCTGGTATGTTCCTTTGATTTTCCATATGCTTGCTGTGTGTGTGTGTGTGTGTGTGTGTGAAGCCTCATAACTTCCCTGACTTACTTCTTTTTTGGGGTGGATTCATTTACTTCAGGAGGCCATTGTGGACCAGCTCGGTTTTTTATTACACGCTATTATTACCCTTTCCTCTTTTGAACCCGGATCCTGAAGAAGGCGCTCTGAATACCGAACCTACCAGAGCCTTAAAAGGAGGGGTGGGCTCTCGTGTGTCAGGCAGGCGGGCAGTAGGTTCAGGGACGGGGTTTGGGGGGGTGGGGGTGGGGGGGGTGTTAAAAAAAACACAGCCAGCTCTGGCCTACATTTCACTCAGATGACACATAATAATCTGAGGATTTAAAAAAAACAGACTGCACGGTCAGTTATTATCACACTAAAAAACTGAATTTTAGTTTTTCTTAAAGCATTACAGTTCCACCCAATTCCTCCAGCCTCTAATGTTAGATTCTTGTCCTCGCGTACGATTGGGCATTCTCAGTGACAACACATTACCGACGCCCTATCCGGTGTCGCCGGGCTGTGATGTCACGAGGTCAGATGCTCTGCATTCACTTTCACCCTTCAGCAGATATTTATACACTATGTGTGTCTGTGTGTGTGTGTGTGTATATGTGTGTGTGTGTGTGTTTGTGTGTATTTCTGTGGAAAGAGACATGAGAGGATCCTGACAAAGCTGAACTCCAGCCGTGAAAATAAAACCGTAAACTGTAACTGTTCCTCTCTGCTCAGAGAGTGCAGATCTCTGATATTTAATATGGAGGCACTAATCTGAATTGATCAATCCCCGATATTGACACCTCGGGTTTTGATATTGGCCAATACTGAGTACAGACCTGATACCAGTGCTTGATTAACACGAGCTGTAGTTCCAATGAGACAACCTGTTGGGGGACTGAAGAGGAGTTGTAGTTCCAATGAGACAACCTGTTGGGGGACTGAAGAGGAGTTGTAGTTCCAATGAGACAACCTGTAGGGGGACTGAAGAGGAGTTGTAGTTCCAATGAGACAACCTGTTGGGGGACTGAAGAGGAGTTGTAGTTCCAATGAGACAACCTGTTGGGGGACTGAAGAGGAGTTGTAGTTCCAGTGAGACAACCTGTAGGGGGACCGAAGAGGATTTTTAGTTCCAATTGGACAACCTCTAGGGGACTGAAGAGGCGTTGTAGTTCCAATGAGACAACCTGTAGGGGACTGAAGAGAAATTGTAGTTTCAATGAAACAACCTGTAGGGGGACTGAAGAGGAGTTGTAGTTCCAGTGAGACAACCTGTAGGGGGACTGAAGAAGAGTTGTATTTTATAGCATTTGAAAAACAAATTGAAGTTTTTTTGAAATAGTATTGACTAAAAGTTGACATATTCCAGACTGATTATCCATTTCTTTAATTTTGGTCTAATTCCTACTTTTCTAACTCAAACATTAGGTATAAATGAGATTTGACCATAAATTCAAAAAGTAACTGTAAAACTAAAGTTAATAAGTTATTGTTACGTATTGGCAAAAATAAAATAAAAGAGTCAGTGTTGGAAAAAAAATATTGACAAAACATTGATAAAAAGCCTCAAAAGTGTTGATTTTCAATTTTGACGGGAAGACGACACGAGGTTTAAAACAATGTTTCCAAAATTGTTTCAGTGGTTCATCAACTCGTAACAGGGTAAACGGCACTCCTCTCTACCGGCTATGACTGCACAATGCAAGTTTGCCAGTTCTGGTAGCGGATCGGTTTTTCCCGTGAGACGTAAGGGGACAGCTCCGCTTGTAAGGGTACCGGAGTGGAAAACGTGCCCCTTGTGTTGCTAGTTCCATGTTTCTAGTGTTGACAGACCTAAAACCAACCGGAGCGATGAAGGAGATGACTAACAAGAGACGGAAAAACATCTCAACCAGAGAGAATGCTGCAGAGCCCGTCATGGTGTAAAGGCGCCTCAATGGTTGCGATTGGTGCCTCGATTTGGGGAAAAAATGGAAATGGGCTCCAACAGGCCAGATCTTGGCCAGACGGACTTGCAGAACAAATCTCAAATTTGCCTGAAGTTCATCAGGGTTAAAAATAACTAACTAGAGGTCACCAGGCAATTCTATTCCCTGTGCAAATGGGACTTTAGTTTGGTCGATTGTAGTAGTTTGAGAGTAAATGATTCAATGAACATTAGGGCAAAGCAAAATTAGAAAATTAATTTATTTAACAAAAGACGTTATAACCAAAATAAAAATCCAAGTACATGATAAAAGTTTAAAATGTCTGTAGTACAGAGACAGCAGAATAGAACATACACAGGACATAGTTATACAGAAACCAAATAAATGCCATTTATATTGGGTTGAAAAGTGAGCCAAGACATGCTAATCTTTCAGTTTTTGACACAATATGCGTTTCCAAAACTGTTTCAGATTGTTCTCTAGCCAATAGTGTAGAACATACACCCTAATGTGTGAGTCATCGACATACAGTGTGATACGTGACTAGTGACGTGATAGTATTTCTATTCAAAAGACTTAAACTGTCCCAAGAAACATAATATAAAGATGAACAAGATATTAGGAATGCTTCCCCAAAACACCGTGAAGAATACAGAAACATTAAAGCTCACAGTCAGATATGAACATGAGTACAAACACAATGTCAGAAAATACAAAGGCAAAGAGGAAACTGAACATATAGAGACATTTGATGATTAGAACTTTTGATTTTGGGCTGTTGGTTTGGAGAAGTCCAACTGAGAGAGAAAGAAGAAGGGATTTATTTGATATAAATGAAATGTTGAGTCCGTAATGGCTGCTCCCGTTAAAATGTCTTTGAAGCCAGCGGGCGTCAAAGTAAAAACCAACCGAAGAGACGACACCTCAGTAACGATTGAGATATAAATCTGCAAAAAAAAGGAAAAATATATGCAATTATTATACAGTGGTCCAAATGTCAAGTGTATTGATGCATATCCTGTCGTAACAGGATGTTTCTTTAGCCCAACTCCAAAAGTGTATTAGTTACCCCTCATGTTGTCCTCGGGTCAAATTGACCCGTTGTCCTATATCAATGTTCTTTTTAGTTCCCCAAAATAACATGATTGATTCCACACAACGCTCTTTGCCAAGTACAAATCTCTACTTTCATTAATTTTGGGGCGTCTTATTTAATTTTATAGCATTTGAAAACAAATGGAAGTGTTTTTGAAATAGTATTGAGTAAAAGTTGACATATTCCAGTCTGTGATTATCATCAACATCCATTCCTTTAATTTTAGTCTCAATAATTCCTAATTTCTGCTTTTCTAACTCAAACATTAGGTATAATTTAATATAAATGAGGTTTATTGACCATAAATTCCAAAAATAACTGTAAAACTAAAGTTAATAAGTTAGTGTTCCGTAGTGATGAAAACGTCAAAAAAAAGTGACAAAGTGTTGAAAAAAGGACAAAAACGTAAGAAAAGTTAAAAACGTCAATTAAAAATGCGACAAAAAGGTTCATTTTCAATTTTGACGAGAACTTGAGGATTAAAGTGTGTGTGTGTGGGGGGGGGACCTTGTTTAATGACAAAACCAGATATTTAAATATGAGGTTTATTTTGAACGTTACATATTTAATAACATACAAAAATATGACATGATATATACATGTTACTGGCATAAGTCGTGGTGGTCCAAAAGTCAAAAAACACTTTATAAAAAGCGGTCAGCAAATAGACCTACGCCCTTTCACCCCACCTCTTAGTAACAAAACCAGAACCAATGAAAATGATGATATTTGCTTCCTCTGACCTTGATTGGCGTAAATGCCCTTTCAAAATAATAGAACTACACCTGGGTCTTAGACACTATAAAATTGTAAGATTTAAAAGAAAAAATGTCAAAAATGCTTTAAAAGATCAGAAAACAACTGATATTTAATGTAATATGCAGATAATATATACATCTATATATATCATATATATATCTATATATATCATATATATCTATATCATATATCTATATCTATATCATATATCTATATATATCATATATATATCATATCTATATATCTATCTATCTCATATCTATATATCTCATATCTATCTATCTCATATCTATCTCATATCTATCTCTATCTATCTCTATCTATCTCTATCTATCTCTATCCATCTATATGTCTATATCTATATATCTATCTCTATATGTCTATATCTATATATCTATATCTCTATATGTCTATATCTATATATATATATATATCTCTATATGTCTATATCTATATCTATATCTATATCTATATGTCTATATCTATATATATATATCTATATCTATATATCTATATATCTATATATATATATCTATATATCTATATATCTATATATATATATATATATATATATATTATATATTGTATAGGTTAAGTAGTCTTTGCAACAAAATTGAAGTAAAGGTCTGGAGATTTAGTCCCGTTTAGTCTGATTTATTCAGCCGGAGTTTATGACCTATATACCACAGGCTTTGACCAATGCTTGCTGTGCATCTTCCATTTCTAACCGTTACATTTTCCTTTATCTCTCCACAAGGCGCTGAAGTGCTCATGGCTGCAGTTTACGGTGCTGCGACCCAGTCGGGCCTGCTTTACCAGCAGTACCCCCCGCCCCTGCTACCCAAGCCTGGAAAGGACAACGTTCGTCTCCAGAAGCTCCTCAAGAGAACCGCAAAGAAAAAGGCCTCCACGCAGACGTCGCAGCCTGCCGCACTTTTCCGCTCCAGTCTTTCCCCGGTGAACGAAGCAAGCCCCGACCTCGAGCACAGCGACCACTCCACGCCACCCAAGACCCCGGAGACCCCGTTCAGCCTCTACAACATCCAGCAGCCTCCACGGTTCACCGTCAGGCCGCTGTACCAACATGTCGCGTCCCCTTACCCACAGCGTGCAGCTTATGGCAGTGCAGCGAGGTTCTCACCTCAGACAGTGGCCAACGCCTTGTACACTTACTCACAGAACGTTAACACAGTGCCAAAAATATCTGTGCCAGTTTCTTCTGTACCTGAGGCAACAGCACCAGCTGCCGAAGTGAAAAAGCCAGCTTTAAGCACACTTGCTGAAACTCCTGCTGGTTTAAGACCTTCTGCTGCAGTAGGAATCCCACAGACAAAAAGTCCAGGTCCAAGTCCTCATCCAACAGAAGGTCAAGCTTTGGTTCGTCCTCTCATTGTGTTGACCTCGCTGGTCAAATCCAAAAGCCCGCGTCCAACATTCAAAGCAACCGAACGTTCAAGATCGCCCAGACCGATGTTTGAAGTCCCACAAATTAGGATGTACACGGCGAGTACATCATTCTACGAGTCATCCAGGACGCCGCCGGTGTACGACACGGCCGGATTAACTGCTATCGGCAGCACGGCACCTCAAAGTAAAACAGCAGAAACAAAACAAGATCCGACTCCAGCATCTGAGGTCAGACAAGGTATGACCCAGACGACTCTGGCTCCGTTGCTGGGCACAGACTCCCATAGGAAAACACCAACTTTAGAAACTAAAAGAGGCACTACACCAACAGCAGAGATTAATAAAAGCATAACTCCAACATCTGAAATAAAAAGAGCTGCCCCAACAGCAGAAATCAAAAGAGCAACCCCAACAGCAGAAATCAAAAGAGCAACCCCAACAGCAGAACTCAAAAGAGCAACCCCAACATCTGAAATAAGGGTTAAAACCCCAACTTTTGAGTTACAACCATTAAGAACTTCAGTGGGACGCCCTAAAACCCCATCATACAAGAATCGGGCTACAACGCCGGTTTTTGAAATCTCCAGACCTAATCCTCTCTTGTTTGCTGTGTCGCCGATCACAGTAGAGCCGGACAGGTCAAGCTTGCCCAAAACAGTTTCTGCTGAGAATAGTTTGCCTGCTTTGAAAACTGAGCCTAAGCCAACCGAAACAGTACTGAATGGGGAAATTCCTTCGGACGTCACTTCTGTAGACAAAGCAATCCCAAAAAGCATTACAAAATCCAAATCAGAGCCTGATCTGACAAGACAAACTGCTCCAGCTGGCTCTCAGAGAGCTATAACTGCCACATCTGAGCCAAAAATAGCAGCAGTGACTTCTTTCAGCAGTCAGAGGCCTAAGACTCCAACATACGAAGCATCCCGGCTTATGACCACGTCGCCTGGCTTCAAAAGACCAAAGACACCTACCTACGGGACATCACCTTCTGGTGTATCATCTTTATCCTTTCAGAGACCGAAAACTCCAACCCAAGTGGCTCTTAAATCAAAGTCTAGCTACCGTGGATTAACACCTGCTGAATATACTGCCTACGGCGGCATAAGAACTTACTCTCCGGCATTTGGCATCTCCAGTTCTAAGACGCAAACCGAAGAGATTGAAGCTACGAAAGAAGAATCAACAGAATTTAAAACACCAAGCCAAGAACCACCTGCGAAGGGACAATCCACGTCCGCGACGTCTATAACCAAAGAAACACCCAAAGATGTGGGTAACGCTCATGTGACAGTTGAGAAGGTTGCTGCCACCCCCTCAATCCCTACTATTGTTGTTTCACAAGCATCAGACACCTCAGGAACAACGTTAAGACAAGAGACAAGTATGGTATCCAGTCAGATGATTCCAGAAACACCAAAGGCTAAACCTCCAACAACAGCGGGAAAAACTCCCAAGAAACAGAAGGTTGAAACGCAAGTTGCCAAACTAAAGGAGAAACCTCCTGAAGCCAAAGATCCTCTGCCCAAAGGTGGCGACCAGGACCCTCTGAAGGCAGTAATTACACTTTTAGGCAAAGATAAAGTCCAGAAATCTGGAACCGAGACAAAAGCTGACATCTCCAATCAAAAAGAGCCAGCAATGCCTGCAAGTGCCACCAAGGTTAACTCCGAAGGCTCAGAGCCGAGCACTGCAGCGCCTGCTCTGCCGTTTGCAGCCGAGTCAACAGGAAGTGAAGACAAAGGAAAAGATGAGAAAGCAGAATCGGCTCCAGCGGGGACATCTGCACCTAAGAAAAAGGAAGGCGATGACTCCCTCTCAGCCGAGCCCCTTCTTAAAGTCATGCAAAGGCCAAAAGGAGCGAAATCTAAATTGAGCGGTTGGTCCCGACTCAAAAAGCATATGGTGGTGGAAGAAGAGGAGCCTAAATTCCCAGAGCTAGGCCCTCAGAAGGAGGCCTCCGGGCCCAAACAAAGCGAGGCGACACCATCCGAAGAGAAGGCCGCGGACGCACCCGGCATTCAAAACCAAAGCAACGACGCTCCAGTTGCAGCAAAGATGTGGAACGCCGTGCTTTTCCAAATGTTTTCCAGCAAAGAGAACATCATGCACCAGATCGAGCTGAACAAAAGCGAGGACGAGAAGAAGGAAGAGCAAAAGGACGAGCCGAAAGAGAGAGAGATACCTTCATTTGCGCATCGGTTGCCCGTGCTGCTTTTTAGCCCGAGGTTTGACGCCAAGAAGCTTAAAGAGGCGGCGTCGAGGCCGGTGACGAAATTCTCAACGGTTTTTGAAATGGGGTTGATTGGGCGGAAAGGTAAAGAAGAGGAACCAAAAGACTTTAATAGAAAAGCGAGGGGGTTCGCCACTAGTGAAGCTAACATAGTAAATATATAACGTGCCAAGACAAAAATTTTAAAATAAATAAATGTTTAAACATATGTTTAATGTACAGGTACAGAAATCGCAGTCAGTGTTAAACGGATGTCGTGAGTAGAAAAGTGTGCTTTGAAATTTATACTTGATAAATGCTTTGTGTTGCATCTGTGTGACTGGTTGTCTGGATGTTAAATGTTTGTATTTGTGGATCAGCTGGAAACAAAGAAAGCCACTTGCCATTTGTCTTAATTCAGACGTTACATCAGATTAAAAGGTTTATGTTTTCCAGAAAAATCAACGCTTCTCATTTATTCCTTTCATCACGTTTACCAACATAGAAATGAGTGATTGGGTTGTCAACAAAATCGTCTGAAAGGACATTTTTAAAGCAGTAGCTCACTAAAGAAGGAATGGTTGCTATTTAGCACAAAAAAGTTAACTTCTAGTAAATATTTCTTTAAGATTTTTATTTTCATAGACCGGTAAGCTTACATTTTTGTTAAATTGGAAAAAAATGTCTCTTTAGTCTTTCAAATTCTCAAAATGGTGCTACTTGCCTCAGGGTTAAGACCACGGATGTAGGAGTATAACATGATTGTTGATTATAATTCTTTAGGCTGTAGATGGTTACTGTTGAATATTATTTTTAGGCTGTAGATGTTACTGTTGCATATTATTTTTAGGCTGTAGATGTTACTGTTGCATATTATTTTTAGACTGTAGATGTCACTGTTGCATATTATTTTTAGACTGTAGATGTCACTGTTGCATATTATTTTTAGGCTGTAGATGTTACTGTTGCATATTAATTTAAGGCTGTAGATGTTATTGTTGCATATTATTTTTAGGTTGTAGATGGTTATTGTTGCATATTATTTTTAGACTGTAGAGGTCACTGTTGCATATTATTTTTAGACTGTAGATGTCACTGTTGCATATTTCTTTAGGCTGTAGATGGTTACTGTTGCATATTATTTGTAGGCTGTAGATGTTGCATATTATTTTTAGGCTGTAGATGTTGCATATTATTATTAGGCTGTAGATGGTTACTGTTGCATATTATTTTTAGGCTGTAGATGTCACTGTTGCATATTATTTTTAGACTGTAGATGTCACTGTTGCATATTTTTTTAGGCTGTAGATGGTTACTGTTGCATATTATTTTTAGGTTGTAGATGGTTATTGTTGCATATTATTTTTAGGCTGTAGATGTTACTGTTGCATATTATTTTTAGACTGTAGATGTCACTGTTGCATATTTTTTCAGGCTGTAGATGGTTACTGTTGCATATTTTTTTTAGGTTGTAGATGGTTATTGTTGCATGTTATTTTTAGGCTGTAGATGTTGCTGTTGCATTTTCTGAACCCCTGTGTTGTCCTTTGGGTCACAGGGACCCAGTTTGCATGACTTTTGTATTAGCCTGGCGTTAAGCTTCGGGTCCCCGGTGACCTTCACATACTATGTGATGTCATTTCACTTGAAGTGGCGGGGGCCTCGCCCTTCAGGGTCCCAGAGACACTTCCTGCAGTTGAACGTGTTTCCACTACCCCTAATCTTGTCCTCCGGGGTCTTGGGAACCTACTCAGTCTTTAAACGCGTTTCCCACTACCATCATCTTGTCCTTCGGGTCCCATAGACCGTTCTGTATTCAAATCAGGTTTTTCTACTACCGGTGTCCTGGTCCTCCGGGGTCCTGGGACCCATCCTGCACTTTAACAGGTCCCCGTGACACAAAGGACAGCACCAGGGTTAGGGTCGCAGTTTAACAACATTTTAACATCTTATTTTGACCGGACCAGAATGTGAATAATTTATTAATTGTCAATGTAGTAGAGAACGATGAATGTACACAAGGGATGCAACGACACACACTAGTGTTTCGTGATATTAGTACTTAGAGCAGCAGCCAGCATGGTGGGAGGAGTCTGACTCTGACCCTGAAATTAGCATGATCTCCCCCCTGTTCTCCAAAGTTGACTCAGAGTTAAATTTTGCCTACAAAACCAGCGTTAGAACAGAGTTCTCTCCCCTCTCTCTCATCCCTCTCTCTGCTCCCTCCTACACACCTGCAGCATGCAGTTCACTGTCTCAAGCAGACCACTCTGCCTTTGTCCCCCCCTTTTTTTTTTCATCGAAGTCTTGTTTAAAATGTAAAATCTTGTCTCGTGAACCCAGTCTTGTCTCCTAACACCACTCGTGTTCCTGTGAATGGGAGACACTCAGAGACCTGAACACTGACACACTTCCTGTCCCCGGTCTTACCAGACTCTCCGTTGGTGAACTCTCCTCCGTTCTGGTCGTCCACGGGGACCTTCTCGTATTTTCCGTGACCAGTGACCACGAATTTGTACTTTTTCCCAGCTGCTGAACCCTGAGGAGGAAAAAGATAAAGTGTGAGTGCCCTGAAACCGTTTATCACCCTAAATTATAATAATTAATAAACAAAAAGTGGAGACAAGTCAGCCAAATGTTAACTGAGTTTTAAAAGAGTCCAGATTAAGAGAGAGTTAGTATCTGTCTCTTTGTCCGCGCCCGTGTGTGCGTGCCCGGGTTTGTGTGTGTGTGTGTGTGTGTGTGTGTGTGTGTGTGTGTGTGTGTGTGACTCACCTTGACTCTGTGTGTCCCGGGCTGCCCCAGCGAGTCTCCAATGACCTCCCACATGTTCTTCTTCTGCATCACATCTCCGGGCCGCACGTCCTGAAGGATTGATCCATAATTAATAATACATAATCATTAATCCATAATCAACAAACATGTCAACTCTGACTCGTCAAAACAAAAACAAAATCCTTCATAAAATAAAATCCTTCATAAGATAAAATCCTTCATAAAATCCTTTCACAAGGTGGTAGTAGTGGAAATCAGCAAGATGCATTAAAAACCCTCATTTGTTAGTAACTAAAATCCTTCTCCTGACCCTTAATATTTGTTTCATTAAATTTTAAAAGCTTAATTTATTACAAAATATTTTTCAAATAAAAGAAATTCCAGGAGAAATACTTCAAAGTGAAAGCCCAAGAAGGAGCCGTTTGCCATTGTTGCATCTCATTTCTCCACAAGAGGGAAACCTCACATTGACTTTCAAGCCGCACCTGAACACATCACGATCAGCTGATCCTTAACTTCAGTAAAACTACCAGAGGAAGAATTAGGAAATACTCAAGTAAATCCAGGCATTTTGGATATGATTCCACATGTCACAGTTATAAGGTTATTATTAGACGCCAAATAGGGCTTATTTGGCATTTTCCCCGTGAATCATAATCTCAGTAAAAGGCAAACAAATCTGTGATTACTTATCTATCTTATAAGCTAAATATACATATATAATATATATTTATCAGAACTATGACCAAAGAACGTCAAAAAAAGGGACAAATGTAAAAAGCTTCAAAAACTCAGAAAGAAATTCAACAAAAATATACATTTTTTCAAACTCTGTAAAAAGTTACCAGACAAAATCTTGTAAAAAAAAAA
>NC_048414.1:1015683-1016232 GCF_013103735.1 Etheostoma cragini | reverse complement strand
ATCTATCTATCTATCTATCTATCTATCTATCTATCTCTCTCTATCTCAAGACTTTCTGTGAAGAACATTAAAAGTTGGTTTTTGTGGAACTTTTCCTTCTCAGATGGAGAAACGAGAAGACGTTAAGATCTCCTTCACGTCCAAGGTGTTCCTTCACCAAGAGCCGACACTCGGCACCGCCAACGGCAACGCAGCAAAAGAGGAAGTGACGTCGTACAAGAACAAGACGACAAAAAGACCCGCCAGGTGTGTTGTTGACGACGATGGTGTAAGCTGAGCTTTGGGAAAATGACAACTCTTTAACTATCGTCAGCCCGTTTTTATTCTGAGGATATGGACATAAAATCAGAGAATTCAGGAAGAACTTTGACCTTCAGGGGTGTCCACATAGTTTTGGCCATGTTGTTTACAACGGCTTCAATCGGCAGTTTTAGTATTTTTAAAAATAAAAATGACACATGGTTATATTTAATGTCGGACAGTGCAGCGTCAGATATCCATCTGAGAATAAACCCCAAATCTGATTTTTTTTTTTTTTTTTTTTTTTTT
>NC_048414.1:1011887-1015673 GCF_013103735.1 Etheostoma cragini | reverse complement strand
CCTGGTTTCTTCGGGTCAAATTTGACCAGTTTTCCAAAAATCTGAATATAGATTTGGGTTTCTTTCAAACAAATTGTCCAAAAAAGTACCGTGGATGGTTCCCAACAAAGCTCCTCACAAGTTAAATTAATAATCATTTCACTGCTTTCATTGAATTTGACAATTTTAAAGCATTTGGTTATGAAATTTTAAGAAAGTGTACAAAATTGAGAAAAATGTCAAAAGTGACTAAGATGTGAACAAATGTCCAAGTAACATGTTTTTATTTATTTTTTTAGTGAAAAATGTATAAAAAAACAAAATCAGAAATTTTAGGAAAAACCCCCAAAAAATTCAAAAGGCTCACAAAAAGTTGAATTGGATTGGAATAAATAAATTGGAAAAAGAATTACGAAAACACGCAACACACTGAGGAAACTTTATCTTTCCATTTATCTCATATGTTCCTCATATTGTGAAAGATATAGAAAGTTTTTAACCCTCGTGTTGTCTTCAAGTCAAAATTGAAAATGAACACACTTATTGACTCTTAATATCGGTTTTTAACCTTTTCTATAATTTTGTCCCTTTTAAATGTTTGTCACTTTTTTTGATGTTTTCAACACTACGTAACACTAACTTATTAACTTTAGTTTTACAGTTATTTTTGGAGTTCATGGTCAATAAACCTCATTTATAGGAAATTATACCTAATGTTTGAGTTAGAAAAGCAGAAATTAGGAATTATTGAGACTAAAATTAAAGGAATGGATGTTGATGATAATCACAGACTGGAATATGTCAACTTTTACTCAATACTATTTCAAAAACACTTCCATTTGTTTTACAATGCTATAAAATTGAGTAAGACGCAAAATTAATGAAAGTAGAGATTTGTACTTGGCAAAGAGCGTTGGGTGGAATCAATCATGTTATTTTGGGGAATTAAAGGGACATTGATATAGGACAACTATGGGGCAACGTGGGGGCAATGTGGGGGCAACATGGGGACTAACTGAGCTGTGTCTATCGAGGGTGTCGGATACAGAACAAACAGTTTTTAACATTTTAAATGTCTCGCAGCAGGGGCGCGGAGCCGGAGGAGTCGCAGGCCATCCTGGAGACGGAGCGGCGTCTGGAGAAGATCCGGCTGGGCCTCCAGCAGAAGGAGAACCAGGAGCTGGAGCAGCTGAGACACCGCCAGGCCGAGGCGGAGCAGGACCTGGAGCAGCTGAAGAAGAGGAGGGAGGAGAGACGTCGGGTCCGGGAGGAAGAGGAGCGCCGCCGGGAGGAGGAGGAGCAGCAACGAGTGGCCAGAGAGGAGGTGACCCCAGCATGAAAACCCCTTCACCCTCCCGGGTCAAACGTACCCGGGACTTTTTTTTTTTTTTTAAAACAATTCTGAAATAACATTTTACTTCATAATCTATAAACAAATATTGTCTTTATCTCCATCTCCAACAGCTGAGATAACATCTATGTTTAGGGAATGCATCAGTCTCTACTAGCACACTATTAAACATGGAAGTGGGGTTTTTATCATAAGGTTATAATTCATGTTATAAATCCACTATGGAAACAACATAAGTGCCAGAATAATGTTCTGAGTCAGGAATACATGATTATCACAAGAAATACTGCCTGAAAAAACATGGACGGTCTTATTTATTACCATCTCAGCCAAAACAAGCTTGTAAGACCAGGACGTGGATGGATATCGATCCCAATAAAATGGGAAATCATAGTGTTACAGCAGCAAAATCACTCACACAGCACAGAATTTGAATTATAAATGAAACACTAGGATGTAATGTACATACAGTGGTTCTCATAAGTTTACATGCCCATGCTTAAGTTGACTAAAAAGAGGAATAAAAAAAATCTTGTTTTGGAAATTTATCTCGATGCCATTATTAAAAAATGAGGTGAAGTCCAACCTTTAAGGACACCAATTTTCTTTGTGAATGACTAATATATCACAAATGTTCTTTATAGAAATTAAGTCATTGAGATAAATTTCCTAAACATGATTTTTTTTTATTTTTTTTTATTCTCTTTTTAGTCAATTTAACCATGGGCATGTAAACGTATGAGCACAACTGTACATACAATATACATGAAATAATAAAAGAATAAAATACAAGAACAATTATTTGAATTTCGACACAATGGAAAACAAAAATGTGCAACTGCTTTAAATAGTAGTGATGAATATGTAGATGAAGCTGAGCCTTATCGAGCACCTAGAGATGGTGTTCCTCCAAATGTGCAGCAGGAGGACGTGGTTTGGGTTTTTGGGGATGTGGATCTAACCAGTGTTTGTGTCCCGACTCCCAGGAGGAGAGGAGGCGGATGAAGGAGGACATCGACCGGAGGAGGACGGAGGCAGCCGAGAGGATGAAGAGCCTGAGTACGTCCAGCGGGGACGGAGACGAGGCCTTCTGTCCCTTCAGTCCCAAAGCTCCCACCCACAAGGTAAAGCATCACCTTCAACCAGGGCTGTAGGACTCGAGTCCGGTCTGGAGATGGTTTTTCTACGGTCTCGGACTTGTCTCGCACTCGCTAGTATTTGGACTCGGACTCGTCTCGGCCACTGGTCTTGCCAGATATGGCTTTTGGTCTGGACCAAATTAAGGTGTCTTTGTCATGTTGATGATAATATTGGAGGGAAAGTGAAACCCAGAATGATTGTCTTGATACTGTCATGCATAAGACCTTTTTAAAGACTCGGACTCAAACCTGTTTGGACTCGGTCTTGTCTTGGACCCGAACTTCTTTGGACTCTGTCTTGACTCGGACTCAAACCTGTTTGGACTCGGTCTTGACTTGGACTCAACCCTTTTTAGACTCTGTCTTGACTTGGTCTCGACTAGTCCTGGTCTTGGACTTGTCTTGGGCTTGACTAAGTTAAACCAGTCGGATTTAACCCCCGTGGTGTTTTCACCTCCGGGACCCTCTTGTGTCCCTCGGGTCTAACTGACCCAGGACTTATTTGGGGTTTGAAAAACAATTCTGAAATAAAATGTTACTTCATCCTATTAACAAACACTATTAAACATGGAAGTGGGGTTTCTGTCATATATGATTCTGTCATATCATTCATGTTAAAAATCCACTATGGAAACAACATAAGTGTCATATCCAGAATAATGTTCTGCGTCAGGAATACATGTTTATCTCAGGAAATAAGGAAAGAACGCTGATAGAAGGTAGAAAACATGGAACTTGTACCATTTTTCTTCTTGTAAAAATTTGAAATGGGTCAATTTGACCCAAATACCAGACAAGGGTTAACTTATGTGTCGCTGCATTTGACAATTACAATGACGTCTGTGTTGGACAGAGTCGCGGTGGACTGGGTTTCTCGGGGGTCTGGGGGGTCTGCAAGTCCTCAGAGGGGAAAAAAGATGAACTCAGACTTTTCTTCTTTTCACAGATCACAGAGAGAACGGAGTCGCTGAACCGCTCGCTGAAGAAAAGGTGAATATGTCATCAACAGTCATGAATATACACGGGGGTGAATCACAAGTTATCATGACACGGTATATTGATTCTTTGAACACGGATACAATATTTACATCTTAGTTAATCACGGTACGATCTGGATCTAACTCCGGGGAACGTGTCCGATATGAGGCGACCTCACGTGCCCATGTGCTGCTTCATTTAAAGGTGCACTGTGTAACTGCGCGGCCACTTCTGTTGGCGTTCCAAGTCAAAACAAAATGGAGCAAGCTCCCCTCTCCCCCCCCGTTTCCATATCTGCCACCAATCCCCTCCCCCCACCATCTTGTCCGTGATTGGCTG
>NC_048414.1:1006207-1011787 GCF_013103735.1 Etheostoma cragini | reverse complement strand
CCTCCACCCTCTCCGTCTCCCTCCTCCTGGTCATCACTTCCTGTCTCTTCCTCTTGTCTTCCTCCTCCACCCTCTCCGACTCCATCCTCCTGGTCATCACTTCCTGTCTCTTCCTCTTGTCTTCCTCCTCCACCCTCTCTGTCTCCCTCCTCCCCCTTGCCGCCTCCTCCTCCTCTTCCTCCCGGGCCTTCCTCCTCTCCATCTCCGCCGCGACTCCATCTCCTCCGTCTTCGTGCTGCTGTCTCTGGAGCCGGCTGGAGGACGCTACCGACCCCGGGACGCTCTTTGGGGGGACGGCTCGGTCCACGGAGTCCTCTTCCTCCGCCTCCCACCCGAGGCCGAGCTCCTGCAGGCGCTGCTGTCTCCGTCTCTCTCGGCGCTGAGTCCAGTCGCTGAAGCCCTCGTCCTCCTCCAGGGACGGGGAGCCGCCGGGCTTCAGGCCGCCGTCGTACCTGAGGACGGGACCAGAGGACAGTCGGGGGACAAGTCAACGGGTGGGACACAGCAGCAGGTGTAAGGTTCAAACCACTTTCAGTGGTGGTTCTGTAATATTCTACAGATTTATTTGAATTGTGATTTTTTATAATTTCAATTATTTTAATTTTTTCACATTTAATTTTTCAATTGGTAAAATTGTTTTTTTTTTAATTTATTCTTATAATTTTTATATTTTTTATAATTTTTTTTATATGTTTCATTTGGTCAAATTGTTATTTTTGTATATCTTTTTTACAATTTAATTATTTTTATTTAATATTTTTATTTTTTTAATTTATTCTTATAATTTTCTTTATAATTTTTGTATAATCTTTTTTATTTTTCATTTGGTAAAGTTTTTTTAATTGCTTTTTTACAATTTAATCATTTTTATTTAATATTTATTTAATTTATTATTTCTTATAATTTTCTTTAGAATTTTTTTATAATTTTTTATATTTTTTTTAATTTTTTTAATATTTTTTATTCAATACACTCTTACCATTTTTCCTTTTGTATTAAATTTTTCATTTAGTATATTTATTATTTTTCGTTTTTTATTATTACTATTTTTATTTTTATCTTTTCTCTCAATGCTATTTTTTTTCTTGCTGAAAAGCAAAAAAAATGGACTTCCCCAATATACATATGTGTTGAGCACACACTCTGCTCCAACTACACCACAGCAATTTAACACACCGACCATTTTAACTATTTTTTCATCTGATTTTACATATTTCAGCTGGTATGGAAAAAAAAACTAAATATCCTGATATTTTTCACCAAATACATCAATGTTGATATGGCGGCGTTATTGTAGATTCACAATATAGTCACACAACGATTGACAGTGTGGATACAGTGGAATGGTCGCTGGTTCAAGTCCCCATACGGACCAAGGTGTGGTGGACTGGTAGCTGGAGAGGTGCCAGTTCACCTCCTGGGCCCTGCCAAGGTGCTCTTGAGCAAGGCACCGAACCCCCAACTGCTTAGGGTGCCTTTCCATGGGCAGCCCCCCCTACATCTCCGCATGTATAGTTACTGAGCATGCGTGTGTAGTTCAGGCCTGCTCTGTATGATGATAGAGGGAAACATCTAATACTAATAATAATAATGAACAACAACAGCAAATTAACAGCTACAGCCTAATAAGTTCAGACAGCACTTGCTTTTAAAACCAGGGGAAAAAAAACACTCAAAAGGAAAAAACAAAAACAAAATTTAAGTAGATCTCTAGCCTCTTATCACGATACTGATTTAATATCACCTATACCGATTTAATATCACCTATACTGATTTAATGTCACCTATACTGATTTAATATCACCTATACTGATTTAATATCACCTATACTGATTTAATATCACCTATACTGATTTAATATCACCTATACTGATTTAATATCACCTATACTGATTTTATGTCACCTATACTGATTTAATGTCACATATACTGATTTAATATCACGTATGTTGCCCCGCCCTATTTCGGTCGACGCATTCTCACGTGCTGTATGTCTGGATGATTGTCTTTTGCTGTCGCACTGCAGGTTTCATTTTCTTTGAGTATAAGGAAACAAGGAAGCATGACAAATACATTCATCTGAACTTTCCTTGGAGACACCACACACACTCTTAGTGGGTCATAAGAGATGGTTGCTTGGGTAAATATGGAGCACATGTGAGAGCGCGTAGATGCGATGTGAGGGCTTGTAGAATATGATTTTAGAGCTTGTAGAAAGGAAAACAACTCTGGAATCTGCCTCTGCAGTGTGCTCTTTCCATCACACAGCGGTGAGTCTGCGCTGGGGGGGTCAGGGTTTCTATCGCCCAAACAGGGACAACTGTCTGGCTCATTTGTAGCATGAAAGCTACATAACCAAGCCGGACAGAGTTGTCCCTCATCTAGATAGCTAGAGAGAAACCCTCTCACATCATATTCTACAAGTGCTAACGTCGTATATCTACGCGCTCTCACATTTGCACCGTATTTACCTTAGTCTCTGTACATTGTGTTTGAAGAGAGCTTCAGATCTCCGTTCCCGCCTGCATGAGTCGGGTTTGACAGCTGAACCGGATCAGAGCCGGTATAATCCCAGAGCCATCAGCAACAACCCAACCATCAGCCTCCGCCGCAGCTGGAATAACAACCCAGTAAAAACAGGAAATGGAGAACCTGGCAGCGACATTAGGCGTGTGTCTGGGATTCTTGGTTCGACGTTTATTTCATAAAGTGGATTTATCAAGTTTATCATAATATTTTAGGATTGAGCCCCTTCTACACAGTGAGATCTGACCGTTTTACCGATCAAAACGCGGATCAAAATGCAACCAGGAGGAAATCCAGTATCATCAGCAGACACCACTGGTATCAGGCAGTCTCATCTGGGCCTCAGGACTGAACCACATCGTGGGTGTAGACGGGGGGGTGTATTTAAAGTTCCAGCTTCCGAGTGTTGTTGAAGTGAACTGTTGGTCGGACACGTTCTCAGTAATTAGCCCAGCATCTCCGGCTTCTGCCCCCCCGCCGCTGAGGAAAAGCATTGGGAGTGTGTTTGTGTTCCCAGGAGCCGGCAGTAAGGAATCCACTCAGCATTCCCCAGATGATTAAGACGCCCGGGCAGGTGGGCGGGGGGGGGGTGGGGGCGGGCGACGGCGCCCCCGCGGCATGATGGGAGTCTCCCAGCGGCTGATGGGCATTAACGAGCATCAGCGTCGTCGTCTCGACAGCCGGACAGATTCCTGACGGAGTGAGCCAGTAAAGGTGGAGATGCAGTCAGGTAACACCTCCACCTCCCCGTTTTACCTCGTTGTGTTGATCTCATCGTCAGATCCACTCTTGGCTAGCATCCATAATGTGATTTATTAACAGCCTAGACTCTTTAATTTGAGAGTTTCCCTGGAAACTAGTGTTTAATGGTCGTCTTTTACTGGAGCAATCATCAAGAAACAGCTTCAGTTGCATTGTTTTCCTAAAGATTTGATGTTTAACTTTGAATTTAAAGGTCGCGTAGCATGATGATTTAACGTTAATAAGAGTTCCCCCAGCCTGCCCATGGCCCCCCAGTGGTTAGTAAGGGGGATAGGTGTAAACCGAGCCCTGGGTATCCTACTCTGCCTTTGAGAAAATGAGAGCTCACATGGGCCGATCTGGACAATGTAAAATGTCATTACTGTGCAATTGCATTTCTCACTGCATATAAAACCATATTTATCTTTCTATTGGTGTTTATGTATATAGTGTCTCAGAAATGCAGCTTATCCCTCTTTTTTCTTTTGGACAACTTTTTTTGCTTTAATCTGGTTGTACATGTGTAAAATGACAACTAAAGGCATTCTCCCAGAGCTAACTAAGACTTTCAGCTCCTTACAACTCTCTCTGTATTTCGGGGGGGAGACATTGGACATTTTATAGACCAAAACAACTCTGCAATACATCTAGAAAATGAACAGATTAATCGCACTGAAAGTAATCGTCAGCTGCAGCCGAGGTTCAAACGGCAGCCGCCAAACCGCATGACATCACTCTCCTCCAGAAAGCCTTTCACGACAGGCTGCAGCCGGCCGGGTGTGTGGAGTGACGGAGGAGAAGGTGACGGAGGAGAAGGTGACGGTGGAGAAGGTGACGGAGGAGAAGGTGACGGTGGAGAAGGATGTTATTTAGGGTTTCAAATAAATTTTTTTTTTTAAAAAAAGAGTCTTCTGAAGCACCACAAGCTCTGACTCGGTGGAGACGCTGTGTAGTGAACATTCCTCGGCGGTTGTGTAACGAGGAAGCAGCTGTGTGTTTGTTTTCACATCAGCTGCACGGCGGGATGGGGGGATGGGGGGATGGGGGGATGTGGGGGATGGGGGGATGGCGGGATGGGGGGATGGGGGGATGGCGGGATGGGGGGAGGGGGGGATGGCGGGATGGGGGGAGGGGGTGTCTGCGGCTTCGCCCCAATGGAAACATTTGTTTTACGACGGCGTACGACGTACGACGGGAAAACATGACGACTAGCTCTTTAAAAACGTCCGTTGTTATCACCAGAAACAACAACACAGGCCCCGAGGCGGCCGCTCGGACAGGAAGTCGTTGGACACGAGGCGGAGGACTGAGAAGTGTTCTGCACTTAACTCCCTGGGTTCCCATGACGGCACAAACAAGGAATTCAACGAGTGGTTCAAGTCATATTTTGTCGCTGTCGGGCATAAACTTGTTGATAGTTTTTCCTCCATTAATGAATGTTATGGTCACTCTGAAAGGGCTCAACCACAACAGTTGCCCCACGGCTTGGGGCAAGTACATGTGTCCACCCACTCAAGTGATTTAATTTTAAAAAGTTTCAATACATTTTTCATGCATCTTTATCCTATCATTAGTTACGTAATCATTCTGTTTTCCCCTCGGTACTCTAATGTAGCGTCGCCCACGGATTTGGACGTACAAGGTTTTCACCCGACAGACGATTTGGCTTTTTTATAGCAACGAAATCAAACATGACAAATTTCTCTTTTATCCTGGTTTACTCATGTAAAGCATTTTGTGCACTCTCATTAAAAAGTGCCATTTTACTTCAACTGTAAAACAGCTGGTCTGTACTTGCAAGTTGCAAAAAAATATGATTATTGATTAACTGGAGGGAGTCATTTGTAAAAAGAGAAAAAGATTTGAATGATGAACTCCATCTAATCCATTCAGAAAATAATTCACAGATTAATTGACTATTAAAATCATTAGTTGCAGCCTCGCTGTACTCACGTGCTCTCCTCTGCCGACATCTCGTTCTCCAGTGAAGACGGAGCCGGTGGCGAGCCTCCGTCGGACCAGCGTGACGCCTCCCGAGCTCTCCGACGCTGCTCCCGCTCCACCTCCTCGGCGTCCTCCACGCTCCTCTGAGCCGTCAGCCTGCAGCCAAGGAACCACACACCACCGTTAGCAGAGGACTGGACTTACACAAAGAACTGGACTCTAGTACGACCTCTAGAGGCCCCCCGGACTCTAGCACGACCTCTAGAGGCCCCCCGTACTCTAGTACAACCTCTAGAGGCCCCCCCGTACTCTAGTACGAGCTCAAGAGGCCCCCCGGACTCTAGCACAACCTCTAGAGGCCCCCCCCGG
>NC_048414.1:1004639-1006107 GCF_013103735.1 Etheostoma cragini | reverse complement strand
CAGGTTGTCTGCATTAAAAGGACGGGAGGGGGGGGGGGGGAGAAGGTAAACATAGCGGGGTATCCTGTTTCCAGGAGTCGTATCTGTGCGAGCGGACCAGCCTCGGTGGGAGGTAAACAGACGGCAGAATCTCCCCTTTGTCTATCAGTAGTAGATCTGCAGACATTAATCAATTAATCAATTAATCAACTATTAAATGAATCTCCAACTATAGTGTTAACCCTCATGTTGTCCTCATGTTGTCCTCATGTTGTCCTCATGTTGTCCTCATGTTGTCCTCATGTTGTCCTCATGTTGTCTTCATGTTGTCTTCATGTTGTCCTCATGTTGTCTTCATGTTGTCCTCATGTTGTCCCCATGTTGTCCTCATGTTGTCCCCATGTTGTCCTATATCAATGTTCTTTTTAATTCCCCAAAATAACATGATTGATTCCACCCAACGCTCTTTGCCAAGTACAAATCTCTACTTTCATTAATTTTGGGGCGTCTTATTCAATTTTATAGCATTGTAAAACAAACTGAAGTGTTTTTGAAATAGTATTGAGTAAAAGTTGACATATTCCAGTCTGTGATTATCATCAACATCCATTCCTTTAATTTTAGTCTCAATAATTCCTAATTTCGGCTTTTCTAACTCTTATATTAGGTATAATTTCCTATAAATGAGGTTTATTGACCATAAATTCCAGAAATAACAAAAAAAGTAAAGTTAACAAGTTAGATTTACGTAGTGTTAAATGTCAAAAGTGAACAAAAACTAGGAAAAAAGTGTTGAAGGGACAAAAACATTGATTTTTAAAAGCTTCAACAATAGTGTTGATTTTTTTGATGGGAAGACAACACGAGGGTTAAAGAAGTCATTTGAGCACATCTAATAAGAGAACCTGTTTGTCAGCATGTTAAATGTGAATATATTCTAGTTCCCTCTCCCCTCTGTGACAGGAAGCTGAACATCTTTTTAATTTGGGGACAAAACGAGACCTTTGAGGACGTCGTGGTCTCGGGCTTTTGGGAAACACTCATCCACAAAATAATCCCCAGATTAATCGACAGCCGAGTACTCAACTTTAACTGGGCCGGTCCTAAAACACACGGATTATAAACCGGGGGCGGACGTTGTGAACGGAAACAAGTTAAACCCAAACGATTAAGAAGCGACAACGTGAGAAAAAATGGAAAGACAAAAACCTCCTGACATGACATGTATTTTTGTTGAATACATTAGGATAATAAGGATTTAAAAAATACAATAATGTAAAGTAGTTACAAGTAGAAACTTGCAAGATTATATTTGTATTTCAGAGTTGTTAATATGTAATATAATAACATAACACACTATCTACTCCAGAACCCTTTGCACTATGCGCCACAATTAAAATGTGTGTGTGTGTGTGTGTGTGTGTGTGTGTGTGTCCCACATCTGACAAAGGAAGCTGATTTAAAACAAGATCTCTTTAGTGTTATTTTT
>NC_048414.1:1001346-1004539 GCF_013103735.1 Etheostoma cragini | reverse complement strand
TCTAGCACAACCTCTAGAGGCCCCCCGGACTCTAGCACGACCTCAAGACTCTAGTACGGCCCAAGAGGCCCCCCGGACTCCTACACCAAAGGCCCGGAAAAAAATCTTGTCTTACTTTTGTGATGTCAATTTTTACATTCGACCCGAGAAAAATATCCATCTTGTATAACTTATGTGGAATCTTGTCCATCTAGAAGTGCTTTCCCACTTTCATCAGATTGAAGATATAAAACAGCCAATAACCAATTGAGAGACTAAGTAGATTATCAAATTTATGCACACAAAATAGGTTTGCTCAAATTGAATGAGTCTTTGTTTGCAACCAATGGTTTTCCCGTTCAATTAAAATGAAACATTTACTCAATGCGACATATCTTCAAATCTGTTCTATTGTCAAAACCCTCAAATACACAGTTTGCAGAGATATAAAACAGAACAGAAACAAAAAGTTAATTATTGTTGCTTGAAGAGGGAGAAACTGAAAGGATTTTGATAATCAAAATAAACCAAAAAAATAAAAAGGCATTTGTTCAACTGGCAGAACAATTTGCAAAACTAAAGCTCAAACGTGAATGCATCGGAAACTCAATGCCACAAACCCCAAATCCCTGAAAACCTGCAGAAGTAATCCCCTAATGGTAGACCTCTACACTTATGTACTTTTTGTTGCACTGCTGCTCACAGACGGCGTCTTTTAATCCCTCGTGGTGAAAAAGTAAAGCTTAAAATGAGAAGCATTTGTCACGCTACACGCGGTCGGGGCCTCGCAGTCGGCCCCCCCCCCACGGTCGGCCCTCGGGCCCCCCCGCCCACGGCCGGCCCTCGGGCCCCCCCGCCCACGGCCGGCCCTCGGGCCCCCCCGCCCACGGTCGGCCCTCGGCCTCCTTGCTTTCTCACCAAGGAGTCCTGCGGAGAGGCTGAGACCCGACATCTGCCGGGCCTCGGATCAGAACTGTTTATCTGCGGGATAAACACAGCGTGACATCACGGTATTTATTACACACACTGTTAATATTTATCAGGAGATGAAGAGCTAAATGTGGCAACTCAAACATGCTCGAGTGACCCTCTTAACATCGACCCTGGGAGCGTTAGTTCAAGGACTTCAACGACCGCATGGTAACTATGACGCCTTCGGGAGGGGGAGACGCCGGGTCACTGTGGCGTAAGGTCTGGTTGGTGGTCCTGGGGAGGTGCACGCAGAACTCTTTCAGGATCCTGCCTTGGACTGACCAAAGCTGGAGAAAGAGTTATCAGCTGATGGGATCTTACCGAGCTACTGAGCATGTGCAGCTCCCAACAAAGATAGGATAGGAGGGAGATGTCTTACTCTGGAGCTAAAACTAGTGAGATGTCTCACTCTGGAGATAAAAACAGAGACGGTACAACCTCAAAATACCATTGAACCGGAAAATGAGCAGAATACGGACACTTTGAGTATTTAAAAGCAGGACTTTTCCTTGGTATGTCCCAACTGTGGAATCAACAGATTTACTTAAAGTGGTTTGAGGAGCAACCTGTGTTGACTTCTGTGTGTTAAGTTTTCACCCCGAGTGTCTCAGACATCTTAAGATCTGCGAGTGTGTGTCTGGCGTTGACGTTGGTTCCGGTTTTCAGGACCAACGGCTCCATCTTCCACGTGGTGTAGAGTTCCTAAACTCCCATTTGGATCCTGGGTGCCGATCAGATCCCTCATGGTGCCATCTGTTCCTCATCTTTCCTCAACGGAGGGATCGATGAAGGCGGGACGCGCCGTGACCTCCGACCTTCTGTGCGCCTACTATCTCGTGATGTGGGTGGTGGTGCCGAGGTCTTTAACCGATACATCACTTCCTCATCCTCCGTGTGTGTCTCCGTCCTTCCTGTGGGCAGCCGGAGAGACAGGAAGTGGAGGAAGAGACGGAGGTGGAGAGGCCGGTGAACAGCTGAATGTGGGTCAGAAACCCCGGAAAGTGTCGGGACACGAGTGTCGGGTTCATGCAGCGTCTCACACACACACACACACACACAGGGTGACTTCTCAAATTATGGTTTCCAGACCTCTGAAACGCTGCACTACACGTCAGTGGTGGAAGAAGCTTTCTCATCTTTTTCTTAGGTAAAAGCTGTAATACCCCAGAGTAGAAACATTGTTTAAAAAGGAAAAATAACTATTAAAATCTGTAAAATAGTAAAAGCCATGAATAAAAAAAGAAAATCATGCTAAATTTTAGGCCGCGTTCTGTCTGATTTCCAATTATAAAGTCACACGTTGCTTAACATGCCCCCTTTTCCCCGGATTTCACCAGTCGAAGTCGAACGAAAGGGTGAAAAATGGCGGAAAATTAAACCATGTAGACCTATTGTTGTACAAACTCTAAATAAAATTATGAACCTGAAGATGAGCAGAATACGGAGCACTTTTGCAGATGAAACTTACACTTTTACTACTGGTATTAGTACTTTTACTCTAAAAAAGGAAAGGATCTGAATACTTCTTCCACTGCTGCTGGTCTCTCCAGACAACAACAACAATCCTCAGCGGGAGTCGAGCCGGTTTGCGTTGACGTCTCTGTGTAAACTGACACCAGAGACAAGACCGAGCACGCCGCCTCCATCCACGCCTCCTCAGATTACAGGCTGACTCGGAGCCTTTGAGCACGGCAGGTAAGAGAAGCCGGAGGGGGGGGGGGGGGGGGGGGGGGGGGGGGGGGGGGGCGAGACCAGAGAAGAGCTGGAGTCTTTAGATTCAAGCCTCCTGTTGTCTAGGGGTCAAGTACTCAAGGGGTATTGAGTAAAAGTTGACATATTCCAGTCTGTGATTATCATCAACATCCATTCCTTTAATTTTAGTCGCAATAATTCCTAATATCTGCTTTTCTAACTCAAACATTAGGTATAATTTCCTATAAATGAGGTTTATTGACCATAAATTCCAAAAATTACTACATGTGTTACATGTGAAAAAAAGTGACAAACATTGGGGAAAAAAGCGTCAACATAAAAACTTAAAAAGCCTCAACAAAACGGTTGATTTTCAAATTTGACTCAAGGACAACATGAAGACAACAAGAAGGCAACGTGAGGGTTAAGTGACACTCGTCCAGTCTTTTGGAGACAGCTGGTTGCCACAGAGCCACCTGCCAACACGTCACCTTTACCCACAGCAGAAACACGCCACAGAGCCGCAGCACCACCTGCCAACACGTCACCT
>NC_048414.1:999146-1001246 GCF_013103735.1 Etheostoma cragini | reverse complement strand
CCCCCCCCCCCCCAGGGGCTAGAAATGGTGATGGTGTAACCCAAGCCCTGGGTATCCTGCTCTGCCTTTGAGAAAAGGCAAGCTCAGATGGGGCGATGTGGACTTCGCCCCTTATGAGGTCATAAGGATCAATTCCCATAATCCCATTTTTCTTGGGATCAATAAACATCTATCTATCTATCTATCTATCTATCTACCCGTTTGAACCCCTTGCACCAGGCGCTCCACGCCGTGCGCTCAGATCGTTAAAATAGGCCCGTTAAGTGGACTCCGTCTCATCCGGAAGAAAGAATACTAAACGGGTTCGTTTTTATCAATGGGCATGAAAAAGTGGACAAAATGATCTTTTCCCCTGGGTTCTTTCACCGGATTAACTTTATATCTTTTGGGTTAATTACATAGACTAAAAAGATTCAAAGACAGCCGACCGTACACAGACATGAGTGTGTGAACTTTAAATCTTTTAGGCCAAATTTGACAAGAAGTCTTTCCATCGCTGCCGAGGAACAACTACTGCTGAATGGACCAAGAAAAGTGGATCTGGGTCTCGAAATAACTTCAATCTCAATCTGTAGACCACATAAATAGTTCTGAATCCTTAAAGAGAAGTCGGGATTTTTCTAAAAAGGACAATCAAACTACGTAAACAGGATCAAGATAAAGTCTGTGGATCAAGGTTTTGTAAAGCAGCAGATGTTCGAGACCCTGCGGCGCCGCGGGGTTAAAACTTCTCTCAACGCCTTAAAACATGGAGCCTGAGTCCCGGCGTCGGAGGCGTCTGATGGAGGTCAGACGGTTGAGCTAAGATGACGACGTGCGTGGTGGCGAGTGCTTTTGGAGTGATGTCATGACGGCTGCGGCTCCAGACCGATGCCGTCTGCTGAGTGGACTGAATCACAGCGAGACGCCTCCGCCTCCTCCGCCTCCTCCAGCTGTTATCTGCTTCATAAACACTCAGACAGCCCTCGGCTCTCGCTGTGACTCACACGTTTACGCCGAGTTCTGATTTCGACACGCTGAACATCTGATGAGTCGATCCGACTGGAACATTTGTCTTTGACCTAAATCAATGACGTAACACGTAAGTGGTGAGATCCCCAACTGTCTAGGGAGGTGCCAGGACATGTTATGCATTGAGAAAAGAGACAAAACCCCCAAAAGTGTCAAAAAGAAGCAGCAGAAAAGTAATAAAAAAAAAAAAAGGTGACACTTAAAAACAATTGTCCCAAAGAAAACTCTAGAGTGACAAAAACACCCGAATAAGCTCCTTATGATTATGGGGAGGGGGGGGGCTGTAACACCAATTTCCACCAACACATGACCTAAATCACATTTCAATGAGTATGTTTACACTGGAAAAAATAAGTCCTCCAACAAACCAGATATTCACGTATTAATTTTCAAAATAAGAGACCTGACGAAAGAAAAAGTCTCACCAAAACGTGGATATTTCACTAAAAACCAAAGAGCTGGACAACAGATTGACATATTTTAGACTTTCTTTCTACTATCAGTGGCGTTACAAAATTGTATTAAAAAAAAAAGGGGGGTCTCCAATGTACAGTACAATGTAAAAAAAAGTCAAAAAACTAGTCCTTTCATACCAAAGACTTCCTGCAGATTAAACCTTTAAAACCTTTAAGATGCAACATTAAAGGTTTTAAAGGAGACTTTGTTGGACAGACACTTTCCCCGTTCCCTGTCTTTGTGCTGAGACAACCGGACAGACATGACAGCGGTGTCTCTCATACATCACAACACACAAATTGATTTGCAAGACCTTTTGGGGTCCAACGTTGACCCCTTTAGTTACTACTGATGCTTGATCAGATTGTAGAGCCAATCACAGGGTTTGTTCGCAATAACTTCCTGGTATTAAAAGACAGGGCAAAGAAACAACTGGAAATACTCATCTCTAATATCGTCAACTCTTTACAATAACCCTGACTATAACGACGTAAGACCCAAAGTAATTCTCTAGCTCACTCCAACCAAAAGTGGAAAGTGGGCGGCCCTAGTCCTTAATACTGTATCTGAAGTCTCTTTATATAGACCTTAGTGGTCCCTAATGCTGTATCTGAAGTCTCTTTATATAGACCT
>NC_048414.1:997294-999046 GCF_013103735.1 Etheostoma cragini | reverse complement strand
GAGGGATGTGTGTGTGGGACAGACAGAGGGAGGTGTGTGTGTGTGTGTGTGTGTGTGTGTGTAGGACAGACAGAGGGATGTGTGTGTTGGGCGGGGAGGGGAGTGTAATGACTAAAATCCCAGCCTCCAAGGGAGCAGGGAGTCACTCTCACAGCTCACATTCCCAGCAAGCATTGCAGGGGAGAAACCTGTGTGAGATATACGAGAGAGAGTGTGTGTGTGAGAGTGTGTGTGTGTGTGTGTGTGTAACCACTAGGAGAGTCTCTAACGGTGTAACACACACACATTGTTTTGAGCTCTGGGCTTCGGTGCAGCTGCAGGACAGAAAGCTGCCTTCAGGGTCGCGGTGGAAACTCACTGAACAGAAGCGAGAGTTGTTCTCAGCGTCCTGACTGATCCGTTGTCTTTCTACCAGGAGACGAGGAGAAGAAGAAGAAGAAGAAAGACTGACTAGAAGACAAAGAGGACAACATGTCCAGCGCTCTGCTGAGGAGAAACTCCAGCAAACAGGGTTTACAAACTCTGATAAGGTACGCGATCGATTGTCCTGTTTCTGCTGCTGGTTTCTGTTTGTCTGCTGAACACACACACAGAAACACACGGCTCAGGTTAATCTTTAAACACACACACACACACAGTCTCACACACTCTCACACAAACAGTCTCACACACACAGTCTCACAAACTCTCACACACACACACGCACACACAGTCTCACACACTCTCACACAAACACAGTCTCACACACACAGTCTCGCACACACGCACACACAGTCTCACACAAACACAGTCTCACAAACACAGTCTCACACACTCACACACATACATACACACACACACACACACACGCACATACAGTCTCACACACTCTCACACAAACACAGTCTCACACACACAGTCTCACAAACTCTCTCACACACACACACACACACACACACACACAGTCTCACAAACTCTCATTTAATCCGGTTTGAATGTATTGAAAGGAAAGCCCCTTGAAATTTGGCATCTTATTTTCATCAATTTTTGCAAGACAAGTAAATCTACTTAAGAAAACTACTTATACACAGATACACACACACACACACACACAGCTTGTTCGCCCTTACTCACACACACCTGCAGCTATTTTACAGGAATATTGGAGAATATGAATAATAATGAATAACCCGGATAATAAAATCAAAGATTAGAAAATTAATTCTCAGGAGAAATCCTTCTCCTTATGGAGAAAACTCCAAACAAAGCAGCTCGTATCTGCAGACGAGGACGGTAAAACGAGTGTTTCCTGTGTGTGTGTGTGTGTGTGTGTGTGTGTGTGTTTGTGTGTGGTAAACATGTGTCTAAATGGGAACAGTGGGATTATACTGGGAGGGTTTTGGGTCACGCAGGGTTTTTGGGGGGATTTGAGGTAATCCACTTGCATGAAATAATCATGACAAAACAACGCTGTTAATCTTTTAATTTCGCTCAGTAATCTTAATTATTTCAGTTTAAAAGCTGCGAGCGCGTGTGGTGAGTCATAAAAAGCTGATTTGGGGGCCGGGGCGGTTTTCACTGAGAGGGGAAGTGGTCTTGCTGACCTGTGCCAGAGGTGAAACGTCACCTGAGTCCTGTTTTTCTTTTCATCCTGTGTCAGGGTCCAGTGGTTTGTAACGGTGGTATCAGGGACCCCAAAGAGACTTCAGATACAGTATTAGGGACCACTAAGGTCTATATAAAGAGACTTCAGATACAGTATTAGGGGACCAC
>NC_048414.1:992956-997194 GCF_013103735.1 Etheostoma cragini | reverse complement strand
CCTCGGGAGACCCCGGACTAGGTGGGGGGACGTCCAGCTGGGAGGAGGCCTCGGGAGACCCAGGACTAGGTGGAGGGACGTCCAGCTGGGAGGAGGCCTCGGGGAAGACCCAGGACTAGGTGGAGGGATTACATCTCGAACCTGGCCTGGGAACGCCTCGGGATCCCCCAGTCTGAGCTGGTTGATGTGGCTCGGGAAAGTGATGTTCGGGGTCCCCTGCATGAGCTGCTGCCCCCGAAACCTGATACCGGGTAAGGGAACGAAGATGGATGGATGAACTCCAGCTGGTGGGCTCCTCTACTTGGGGGGCGTTGGGGGTTGTCGGGCGCTCGGTGTCAGGTGAGGAGATCTCCGGCTTGTGGGTTTCAGGGTCCACGCTCCCGGAGCTCTCTGATGGATCACTCCTTGCTCGGAGAGGGAGGAAATCTGCAGGACTGATCTGCTCTTTTGTTCCAGGTGCCCTGGACTTTTAATCCTCTTCAGACAAATAAGCAGAACAGACGTTTATCCTCTTTGTTTTAACCTGGATACAGAAGCTCCAGGACTTCTAGAAAAACCTCATGATGAACCCGGTCTCCTAGTTTCCATTCCCAGTAAACTAAATTGCATTCTTCATTACATCCAGACTGAGACGTATCGTCTCCCAGACCTCTTCGTACCATGACTGGCGCAGGCTCTCTACGCAAGTTAAAACAAGTCGACGCTTTCGTTTATACAGGAAAAAAACGGCAGGCAGCAGCGTTGGTCTTGTTTGTTGAGAGACTGTGTGTGTGTGTGTGTGTGTGTGTGTGTGTGTGACATGGAGGAAGATTGTGTCCATCATCAGTTTTTGTGCATAAGCTGACGGAGACCTTTTCATTACTTTGATTCAAACAAGATAACAAAAACCCAAATATTAAAGAGCTGAATGTCTGTCTCTTACAAACTGTCCTTGTTTCCATTGTTTGAAGACACCTAGCATCGGTGTTTTAGTGTGTAACACCCGTCCGTGTACCGACTTATTAAATGAGGACAACAGTAGAGACACAGCAGGCACGTCTGATCCAGCTTGGTTTAGTGTTGGTTCAACTCTGTAAACACAGCTGAGGACACAGAGACACATTAAGAGACACTTTAACCCATTAAAGGTTACAGAGCAGTAAATTGCTGGAGTGTTTTCCTCAGAGACCTGGAGTCTGCAGATAAACCAGGACCAGGTGGACAGTTTTTAAAGGTTGGGGGGGGGGCATGTCTGGGATGTACGAGGGTTGTTAAATTCAAAATGACTCATTGTTTTCATTATTGACCCTTGTGTTGTCCTCTTGTCAAAAATGGAAAATGAGCATTTTTTCATCAGTGTTTTTCTTACATTTTTGTCACATTTTCAACACGAAGTAACACTAACTTTAGTTTTACAGTTATTTTAAATAACATGATTGATTCCACCCAACGCTCTTTGTCAAGTACACATTGTAAATAGTATTGAGTAAAAGTTGACATATTCCAGTCTGTGATTATCATCAACATCCATTCCTTTAATTTTAGTCCCAATAATTCCTAATTTCTGCTTTTCTAACTCAAACATTAGGGATAATTTCCTATAAATGAGGTTTATTGACCATAAATTCCAGAAATAACTAAAACTAAAGTTAATAAGTCAGTGTTAAAAAGGGACAAAAAATTGAAAAGTGCTGATTTTCATTGATTGACAGACGTCCACCTGCAAATCGAGTCAAAATTTAATATGAAATACCTTTTTAATCAACGTTATTGTCGTCTTTTCAGACACTTGTGTCTTTTCCTCTGATTTGGTCACTTTTTCAACGTTTGTTGACATTAGGTATAATTTCCTATAAATGAGGTTTATTGACCATAAATTCCAAAAATAATGTAAAACTAAAGTTAATAAGTTAGTGTTACGTAGTGTTAAACGTCAAAAGGGTCAAACGTTCAAAAAGTAACAAATGTAAGTTAAAACATTGACAAAGTGTCAAAAGTGAGTTTCAATTTTGACGGGAAGACAACACGAGGGTTAAGAAACGATGAATATACACACACACACACACACACACACACACACACACACACACAGATGTGATGGGAACCAGTTAGTGTAGTTTCTGGTTGTGTCGATGGAGGAAGTTGAACCTTTTTAAAGTTGTTTTGTTCTGTTTTTTTAGGAGTCTTGAGTGTGTTGTGTTCAGGTCAGCCCGTGTTTGTTGGAAACTGCAGTTCTGTTTTTTTACAAGCACGGGGTCGTGAATCCACTTCCCAGAATGCCCTTTTTGTCTGACGTGCCACCAAGCAAGACTTAGGAGCACTCCAAGGGGTGAATGGCGATGACTTGGTTACCCTAGCAACAGCCGTATGTTGAATTGTGTAAGCGGGAGGGTTTCGGGGGGGGGGGGGGGGGGGGGGGGGGGGGGGGGGGGGGGGGGGGGGGCGGCGGAGACAAAGACGCAGCGAGACGGTTGGGACGACCAGAGGGTACTGTGCAAAAGAATTTAGTGATTTATCATTTTTAATTTGTACTCTTAATTGATCTTCTAGGGGGAAATTACATTTTACACACCACACACAGGCCTGAAGTACACACACACACACACACTCACAGAGAGAGACACACACACACACACACTCAGACACGTACACACACACATGAAATTCCAAAACCAAAACTTCTGGCCGCCATTTTGAAAACCCCGGTCAGCTGTTAACCATAGAGAGCTGTTAATGTTAGCTTTGGACATGGATGGGAGACCAGAACCACCGTGGTCTGGGGAGGAAACCAGACCCACCGTGGTCTGGGGAGGAAACCAAAACCACCGTATTCTAGAGAGGAAACCAGAACCACCGTGGTCTGGGGAGGAAACCAGAACCACCGTGGTCTGGGGAGGAAACCAGACCCACCGTGGTCTGGGGAGGAAACCAGACCCACCGTGGTCTGGGGAGGAAACCAGACCCACCGTGGTCTGGGGAGGAAACCAGACCCACCGTGGTCTGGGGAGGAAACCAGACCCACCGTGGTCTGGAGAGGAAACCAGACCCACCGTGGTCTGGAGAGGAAACCAGACCCACCGTGGTCTGGAGAGGAAACCAGACCCACCGTGGTCTGGGGAGGAAACCAGAACCAGCGTGGTCTGGGGAGGTAACCAACGGTCTGCTGGCTCACAGGCTGGGGAAGATCCAGCTGGTTCTTGGAGAACTGGCGAGTAGAACCAGCACCAAACTGGAACCAGAACCAGCACCTGGTTAGCCTTGGTGGGAAAGACATGTGAGACAGACGCTCCGATCTGCTCCAACCGCAGGGTTTAATCTGAAATGAATGTAGCAGACTGGCAGTCCTGCACACGTGGGTGCTCGGTATTCTCCGGGGGCGTCCGAGCTCCGAGCACCCAGGTATCGGCGCCTATGGGTGCTCAAACGGTAGCCCAGCTTTTTTTTTTTTTGGCTTTTTTAAAGACATTTCTAGTCTGAAAATGGGCAAAAAGGCATCAGGCGGGCCTCATGAAGCCTGGTCGCTGAGCTAGCCACCCGTCACTTTAGGCCTGAGTTACGCATCAATTTAAGACTTAATATCATTTAAACGGGTCGACTATAAATTTAATTTGTGCCCTAAAAGATGTCAGGAAAGTTAAGTAGTCTTTGGAGACTTTGTATTTCTTGTACTAAGCTGTAAACATGGCTAATTCTGCTTTAAAGTTGGGCAATTTTACGTTGTCTTCTGTTGGTTCTTTCCCTGAAAAACGGCCACTTATATAGGTTGTTTCAAGCAGAAGTTCCGACTCATTTTTTTGTGACGACAGCGTCCTCTAGTGGCCGAGGGTATTATGACGGGCGCTAAGCGACGATGTCGTCTCGTCGAACACGTGAAATCAGCTGTGCGTGAGTCGTGTAGTTGGTCTAGAGCCCAACTTGATCTTTTTACTTCTGCTTGTTGCATTTACGCTTTTTAAAGTGGAGACTGATGAAGATTATCTTGATAAATCTCGTTGGCTTTTTGTCGACTCATCCAGGCCGATGCTAATATTCGGTTCAGTCTGCTGAAATACGCCAACGCTGGATTAAATGAGATCTCCTGGTGGACCGAGAGACGTTGACCCCGCCCCTACATCTTGTGTCTGTTCAAGAAAACCCTTCAAATGAATGGATCCTTAAGCATTTGGTTTTTCTTTATCAGAACTAGAACCATGTCTCCTAGACACCCTGGTGTCCCCTGGACCCTGGTGTGAACCCGTGTCTCCTAGACCCCCCCCCCC
>NC_048414.1:991051-992856 GCF_013103735.1 Etheostoma cragini | reverse complement strand
CCCCCCCCCCCCCCCCCCGGCTGTGTACTGTAAACACGGCGACAGTAACCGCTGGAGCCTGGAGGGCTCATCATTGACAACATGATGCCTTTGTTTTTCTTTTTCCTGCCTGGGGTGGTGCACAAAACACACATTTCCATGGCAACATAGACCTGCTGACCCCCCGACTCATAACGAAACCTCCCTCAGGGCAAAACTGCAGTGTTGCTTTTTTTTTTTTGCATCAGCACGCTATTTTTATATCACTTTGAAACCAATGAATGCTTCAATAATATCATGTAGAATTCAGATATTAACGAGCAGCATCGATACGATCCACAGGAGTGTTTTCACACATCAGCGCCCCCTGGTGGAGATACAACCTTATATCTAAACCAGAGAACGTCTTCAACGGTGTGGAGCGATCGCAGTTTGGTTAAGCCACAAAAAATGGTTTAAAAAAAGATGAAAATATGGTGGTTTTGGGTAAGATTAGACATTTCACTTCCTGAAGGTTGTGCACGCGTCCGATAGCTCCGTCTTCTCCATGAAGTAAAAACTCAATAACTCACTGTTCGTCATCAGATCTGGTCCTGTGTGTTTGACCCTAAGTGTGTTTGTAAAGGTGTGTATACTGTTGCTGCGTTCACGGTAACCCGTAACTCGTGTTTTCACAACCTTCTACCTGTAAAAAGGGCCAGAAAACAGCACTCAAACCCTAACGTACTACCCATGAACTCACACCAGATCACTGTTACAGTTCTGACGTCACACACACACGCACACGCACACGCACACGCACGGGTTGGTGTGAAGTTCTCAACCTTTCTACTTTAATGTTTTTAACTTTTTAAAATGTTCATCTTTTTTTCCATATTTGTCACTTTGACGTAACACTAACTTATTAACTTTAGTTTTACAGTTATTTTTGGAATTTATGGTCAATAAACCTCATTAATAGGAAATTATACCTAATGTTTGAGTTAGAAAAGCAGAAATTAGGAATTATTGAGACTAAAATTAAAGGAATGGATGTTGATGATAATCACAGACTGGAATATGTCAACTTTTACTCAATACTATTTCAAAAACACTTCCATTTGTTTCACAATGCTATAAAATTGAATAAGACGCCCCAAAATGAATGAAAGTAGAGATTTGTACTTGGCAAAGAGCGTTGGGTGGAATCAATCATGTTATTTTGGGGAATTAAAAAGAACATTGATATAGGACAACATGGGGACAACATGGGGACAACATGGGGACAACATGAGGACAACATGAGGACAACATGAGGACAACATGAGGGTTAAAAAAAGCCTCGGAGAAGACAAGATGTTCACCAAGATGATGCAGCTAGCTTATTTTGTCGGCATGACACACAATTGAAAAATATACAATGCCAAAATTCACATTTTTCTTTGAGTTTAGCGGCATCTTCTTCATGTGAAAGAACTGGACCTCATCAAGCGATCCAGGCTACTCACCTGGAATAAATCTGCAGAAAAACAGTCCTCCTCTCGATGAAAGACGGAAATCAAAGCGTCCGAGCTCAGGTTGCCCTCCCAGCAGGCCTTGCAGTTTATGAACACACGAGGTAATATCGGGATAAAGTTAAAACTTCTTCACATCGATCCTGTTGGAGAGTTTTCAGTGCAGGGTTCTGCAGGATCTGGACCCTGTAGCAGACTCCAGAGCTTTGATTGATCCCAGGTGTGCACTGCTGACAGAGAATCACACACCTGGCTCATAATTAGCCTGGTCCCCATCTCAGAGAGAAAGACACACACACACACACACACACACACACACAGACAGACACACAC
>NC_048414.1:987678-990951 GCF_013103735.1 Etheostoma cragini | reverse complement strand
CACACACACACACACACACACACACACACACACACACACACACACACACAGGTGGAAGAAGTGTTCATATAACACACATTATGTGTGTTATATGAAGAATTTAACGTATTAATGGTTCAATCACAAACTACACAACAATTTTATAGCATGTGGAGGAAGAATAATTGGTAAAAGAACTTTTTTTAAAGTGTAAAAAGAGAGAAAAATGTTAACAAAAGTGACGAAAATGTGATCAAATTTCAAATAAAGTGACTAAAATGTGAAAGGATGTTGAAAAACGTAACAAATGTAAAAACAAAGTTTTAGAAATTTGGGGAAAAAAACCACGAAGATTTCAAAAGGCTCAGAAAAAGTCGACAAATGTTGAAAAAGTGACAAAATCATTGGACGACAGACACAAAAGGGTCAAAAATACGACCAAAACCTTAATAAAAGCTTCATGAGACACACAAGGACGTCTATTGACTTTGACATTTGACATTGACCCATGACTCTTTGACTTTTTAATTAAATTGAAGCTGATTACACAGGCCTGGCCGGCCCCTCATGTGGTTCTCATGGTCCAGTGATGGTCTTAGTAAAGTTGAGTCAGACCCCCCAGATTTAGAGGATCTGATCGGCCATCTTCATCATCTGAACTCAAAAACAGAACAAACACGCCCCCTACTGGCGAGAACCAGTGATACAGCCTCTAACAGCTGATCTGAGGTCTGGTTCAGCTTGGTTCTCTTCCTTGGAGGCTTTAGATCCGGGGGTGGGGGGGTCACATAAAGGGCCAGACCTGTCGAGTTAATTGCAACAGCGTAACTTTGGGTTCAACATGGGGGGTGGGATCTGAACATGAGATAAAAACTAAGAGCCAAAAACAACCTGAGTCTTATGATGGGGGGCGGCTGGTGGTTCAATCCCTGGCCCTGCAGTCCCATGTGGAAGTGTCCTTGGGCAAGACACTGACACTGGTGTGTAGATGTGTGTAGATGTGTGTGAGTGTGTATCTGATGAGGTGTGTAGATGTGTGTGAGTGTGTCTCTGATGAGGTGTGTAGATGTGTGTGAGTGTGTCTCTGATGAGCAGGTGTGTAGATGTGTGTGAGTGTGTATCTGATGAGCAGGTGTGTAGATGTGTGTGAGTGTGTATCTGATGAGCAGGTGTGTAGATGTGTGTAGATGTGAGTAAGTGTGTATCTGATGAGCAGGTGTGTAGATGTGTGTAGATGTGAGTAAGTGTGTATCTAATGAGCAGGTGTGTAGATGTGTGTGAGTGTCTCTCTGATGAGCAGGTGTGTAGATGTGTGTAGTACTAGAAAAGTGTACATAATGCCGTGATTACAGGCTTCACACCCAGTTTGTATTCCAGGTGTGAACTGAGCCTGAGACGGGGACAGGGACGGGGGACGGGGTTGGGGACAGGGGACAGGGGACGGGGACAAGGGACGGGGGACAGGGACGGGCGACGGGGACCGAGGTGTTTTTAAGGCGTCTCGGTGACATCATGGTTCTGGTTTTAACTCTGAGGCTCCTCACGTTCCCCCTGAGGACCGACGGGATAAAGTTAGAACCCAGAAACCTTAGAGGCTCGAGGACAGAGACACCTTACAAGGAGTGTGTGTGTGTGTGTGTGTATGCATGTGTGTGTATGTGTTTGTGTGTGTGTGTGTCTGAGAGAGAGAGTGTGTGTGTGTGCATATGAGTTGGTGTGTCTGTGTGTGCTTGTGCACGTGTGTGTGTGTCTGTGTGTGTGTACTGGTGTGTGTGTGTGCTTGCGCGTGTGTGGAAGTCAAACTTAATTTAAGTAAACAATGTACTTATTTTTAACCCAAACCACAGCCACAACCATGTGTGTGTGTGTGTGTGCGTGTGTGTGTGTTTGTGTGTGTGTACACATGTGTGTCTGTGTGCATGTACGTCTGTGTGTGTGTGTGTGTGTGTGCGTGTACGTGTGTGTGTGCGTGAAAGAAAACCTAATGACTAATGTAACTTGTAAACAACATACTTATTTTTAACCCAAACCACGGCCACGACCGTGCTTGTGTGTTTTTGTGAGCATTTGCACATGCATGTGTGTGCGGTCGTGTGTGCGTGTGTGTGTGTGTGTGTTTGCGTGTGTTTCTTCTAATTAAAGAAGTGTCCCTTCAGTAAGATTATAGATTCTATCCGGTGAAACAGTCACAGAGAGAGAGATATAACTAGTTTTTCCTGTGAATAACACGCGGCCAATTTCATTCAGATGTTGGTATTTAAATAAGTGTGTTAGTCGTGTAAATGGAGTTCTGAATGCAGGTGAAGAACGTAAAAAAGGGAAAAAAAGTGAGTGTGTGTACGTGTGTGTTTGTGTGTGTGTGCATGTGCATGTGAGTGTGTGTATGCGTGTGTGTGGAAGTTCAACCTTAGGACTTATTTAACTTAATTTAACATACCTATTTTTAACCCAAACCACAGCAATGACCGTGTGTGTGTGAGAGCGTGTGTGAGTGTTGGTGTGTGTGTGTGTGTGTGTGTGTGTGTGTGTGTGTGTGTAATAACATGTAATGTAATAATGGACAGTGTGTGGCAGACCCTTGAGACTGCGCCCCCTCCATGATGGTTTCCCAAGGCCCAGTACAGTAATAATGGATATACAGTAGGTTGTAATTCACCACGTGTTCTATTAATGCATCCATGTTATATCTTATGATATATGATCATATGTCTATTATATGTGATCAGAGGGATGTGTGTGTGCCGTAAAGCTTGTCACGTGGACGTAAAGTCAGCAGCGTTCCCCAAAACTGATGGGGCTAATGACTAGTAGCTAGCAGCTAGCAGCTAACATCAGCGGTTAGCTAGCGTGAAGCTAACCCTCATGTAGTCCTTTTTTTATTTTTAATATCAGGAACTTGGCTTTCTTTCAACTAAATTGCCTGAAAATAACATGGATGTCATACAATTGTTCTTCAGGTAAAATGAATTATTTCTTTCACCGAATGTTTGGTTTTGTTAAAAAAAAAAAAAAAAAGTAAACAAAACCTCAGAAGAAGAAATGATAACAGCCCTGATAAAAGGCGAGGAAAAAAACTGAGAAATTGTTTGTTTTTGTAGAATTTCATAACATTGAAGTTTATTTGCTATGATTTAAAAAATAAACAACGGACAAATAGAGTCTTTAAACACATCATATGGAAAGTTATTCACTGTCAAAGTGACGTCAAAATGAATGGGAGTCAATGGGAGGCTAACGGCGGGTGATGGCTTCGTAGCATTGAAATGGCGCCATGGGAGCTTCACTTAGAGAGCC
>NC_048414.1:986126-987668 GCF_013103735.1 Etheostoma cragini | reverse complement strand
CCCCCCCCCCCCCCCGCCTTGATAAAATATGATGCTAAACAAAACGAGGGAAATGAAGACACAAAAACGACAACAACAACAACAAAACAAATCCACTCATTTTCTTCCACATTTGACTTTATTGTTCTTCCAATGTGGTTCAGTTTGTGTGAATGTTTCCCTGAACGTGTGGAGCTTTGGAGGTGGTGGTGGTGGTGCAGTGGATGAGACACATGCCTTTAGGATTGGAGTTGTGGGTTCGATTCCCGCAGCGATGCCTCAACCAATGTGTCCCTGAGCAAGGCACGTGCAACCTCTGAGATACATATGTAGCAATTTAAGTTGCTTTGGATGAAAGCGTCAGCTAAATGAGATGAAATGTTTTAAGACTTGATGTTGTGTGTTGGTGTGTTGGTGTGTTGCCTCCCCCCCCCCCCCCCCCCCCCCCCCCCCCCCCCCCCCCCCCCCCCCCCCCCCACATGCCCCTCCCCCCTGCCTCCAGAGAAACAAAATGTCATCAAAAAATACAATTAAATCCTCAAAACGCTTCGACTTCCCTGCAGAGCGACTTCTCTCAGACATGCTGACCCGAAACATGAAGCAACCGCCCGGTTCCACCAACACACATAAGACACGTGGCGTTCACATTATAAACAACAACAACAACAACAACAGACGAACAGCAGCGACGCGTCTAGGAAGTCTCGAACATCTTCTTCCTGTCGGCCTTTCCCTCCACGTTCTTACGCCAGTCGCCCGCTGCTTCAGCCGGCTGCAGAGGACAAACGAGACTTATTACAGCGGCATAAGATCTGGACTTTTTCATTTTGTTTTTATTTTATGTGGACTAGAAAACAACAATTTTTCCAACTTCGTGTTATTTCTCACACTGCTGTCTTAATAAGTTGGTGTTAGTTGGCTAGTGTTTATGCATGGTGGTAAAATGAAGCGTTAAACGTCAAAAAAGAGACAAAAACGAGACAGAAGTGACGAAAACATCTGAAAAGATGTCGATTTTCAGGACGACGACTACATGGCCGGATGGAAGACATCACAAGCCTCACATGGCCGATACATGAGGATAATCGACCATAAAACGGGTGAGCTCACCTCCTCTTTGACCTCCTTCTTGACCTGCTTGAGGTTGGCCCTGAGGTCCATGTTGACCGTGTGCTTGGAGCCCAGCAGGGCCTTCAGCATGGTGTCGGCAGACATGCGCACCTTCTTCAGGGCGGGCTTCTTCACGCCGGCCAGATCCACCACCTTGATCTTCAGGTCTTCAATCTGGGATGGTGAATTAGTTTTTTATTATACTTCTATTATCTTTATTGGTACTGTAATTAACACTGTTCATCACAACAACTGTTATAATTATTATGGATCCTATTTCTGTATATCTGTATATCTGTATATCTGTCTCAGTGTCTCAGTATATCTGTCTCAGTGTCTCTGTATATCTGTCTCAGTGTCTCTGTATATCTGTCACAGTGTCTCTGTATATCTGTCTCAGTGTCTCTGTATATCTGTCTCAGTGTCTCTGTATATCAGTGTCTCTGTATATCT
>NC_048414.1:971167-986026 GCF_013103735.1 Etheostoma cragini | reverse complement strand
CGGGGGGGAGGAACGGGGGGGAGGAGGAACGGGGGAGGAACGGGGGGGAGGAGAAGTCATTTTCAACAAGTTTCCAGGTCAGAAATTTGACACGTTAAATAACTGATCAGTTCACTTTTAACATTTGAAAAAACTAACGTTAAAAACAAGTCACAAAAGTGTCGGAAAAAGCTTCAAAAACGAGAGAAAATACATCAGAAAATTACAGCACATCTGAAAAAAAAAACTATACAAAAAAATGTGAAAAAGTGACAAAAAAGCGACGAATAAAATATGAAAAAGTGACAAAAAAGTGACAAATAAAATATGAAAAAGTGACAAAAAAGTGACAAATAAAATATGAAAAAGTAACAAAAAAGTGACAAATAAAATATGAAAAAGTGACAAAAAAGTGACAAATAAAATATGAAAAAGTGACAAAAAAGTGACGTAAAAGTGACAAATAAAAGATGAAAAAGTGACATTGAAGCGTCAGGGAGGCGTTTTACACACGGAGAACTCAAGAAGTCATTTTCAAAAGGTTTCCACATCATAAATTTGGATTTCTGTCAAAACAAGTTGTTAAAGAAGTGGTGTGAATGACGTGGTGAGTGAAAGAAAGAGGTGAGTTTTGGTCTTTTTGGGGGATTTGTTGACTTTTTTACGTGATTTTAAAACACGTAACGTTCCTGTTGTCCTCAGGTCAAATTGGTCCCATTTAGAAAAAAACTCAATATCAGAAATTTGGGATCCACCCCAAACCAACCATTACTCTTCACAAGTAAAACGAACAATCAGTTCACTTCTCTCATTAAATGCGGGTTTTTTTATTCAAAATATTTTTATTTTATTCAAATTCACAGCATTTTAAAAAAAATTTCTAGAAAAGAACATTAAAAAAAGTGGAAAAAATGTAAAAAAAATAAAAAATAAAGACAAAATGTCGGAAAAAGTGATTAAAAAAATTTGAAAAAAACTGCAGAGAAATAAGACAAAAACGTTGAAAAAGTTACAGATTTAAAAAAAATGTCATTTAATATTTTTTGTAAAAAAAAAGTTACTTGGGAAAGGTGACAACAGTGTCGAAAAAGTTGACCATTAACACTGAAAACGTTGATTTAATTTTAAATGTGTGCTCAGACTTCTTACCTTCAGGTGATGCCTGCGGCTCGAAGTCATCTTTTTCCTGTTTGGGAGGAAGTCAGAACAAAATTATCATAAATTATCATAAATTATCACATTAACTCAGAAAGTGCTTCTTTTTTCATGAACATCCATTTTGATTAAAGATAAGACATTTTTTAAAATTAATTTTGAGTCTGCATCCTGAAATCACCCAGATTTCTGGCCTAGTTTAACATATTTTGCTTCTTTTATCACTTTAATTATCTTAATTAGGAGAGAGAATCAGATCGTAAACTAATTAACTCTGAACTTTCATACTTTCATACTTTAATATAGAGTTTTTCTTTTTTTGAAAAAGACTATTGTCAATTTTGGAGCCAGTATCTTGAAAAAAAGCCAGATACTGTCAACATCTTATCTCTTTTTCCACATTTAATAACCATTTTAGATTCTTAGATTATGAGCTTGTGGCTGCATCTCATCGCCCTTATTGGATATCTCATTGTTGGGAGGGGCTAGGACGCGAGGAAAGGAAGCAAGGAGAGGAGTCGAGGAGGCTTTTTAAGAGCTCTGAGATGCAGCTCTAGTCTAAACCTGATGGAGCAGATTAATTGTGAGATTATCTGGTTGCAGAGACAGAAGACCTAGGCTGCATCTCATCGCTCTTATTGGATACCTCCTTGTTGGGAGGGGCTAGGACATGAGGAAGGTAGGCAAGGAGAGGTGTCAAGGAGGCTTTTCAGGGGTTTTTAAGGGTCATGAGATGCAGCTCTATTCTAAACCAGATGGATCCGATTAGTTTTGAGATTGTGTGTTTGCAGAGACATAAGACCTAGGCTGCATCTCATCGCTCTTATTGGCTAGGATGTGAGGAAAGGAAGCAAGGAGAGGAGTCGAGGAGGCTTTTTAAGGGCTATGAGATGCAGCTCTATTCTAACCATGATGGATCCGATTAATTGTAAGATTATGTGTTCGCAGAGACAGAAGACCTAGGCTGCATCTCATTGCCCTTGTTTGTCCAGGACGCGAGGAAAGGAGGCAAGGAGAGGAGTCAAGGAGGCTTTTTAAGGGCTATGAGATGCAGCTGTAGTCTTAACCTGATGGAGCAGATTAAGGAGGATGTTTGTCACACTTACTCAGACATCTTGGTGTTTTTGGGGCGTCACAACCTGAATGAAGACAAGAAGAAACGATGAGTGGAAGAAACATTTCAGTGTTTCTGACCTTGTCTGAAGGTTGTACTTCAGGTACTTGTTGAGGTACTTGTACTTTACTCCAGTCTTTTCTTTTCTTGTTACTTTCTACTTCTACTCCGCTACATCTCAGAGAGAAATATTGAACTTTAGTTACTAGTTACTTTAGTTACTTTACACGTTAAGATTCCTGCACATTCCTGTAGTTTATAAAATCACGAACACACTAACACACACACACACACACACACACACACACACACACACACACACACACACACACACAGTCGTGTCTGCCTATCTTTGTGGGGACCAGTCATTGACATAATGCATTCCCTCACCCTAACCTTAACCTTAACCATCAAACCTAAATGCCTAACCTTAACCCTCACCCTAACCCTAACCTTAACCATCAAACCTAAATGTCTAACCTTCACCCTCACCCTAACCCTAACCTTAACCATAAAACCTAAATGCCTAACCTTAACCCTCACCCTAACCCTAACCTTAACCATCAAACCTAAATGCCTAACCTTAACCCTCACCCTAACCCTAACCTTAACCATCAAACCTAAATGCTTAACCTTAACCCTCACCCTAACCCTAACCTTAACCATCAAACCTAAATGCCTAACCTTAACCCTCACCCTAACCCTAACCATAACCTAACTCTAACCCTATTCCTAAAACCAAGTCTTATTCCTCAAACAGCCCTTTAACGTTAAGGGGACCAGCATTTTTTCCCCACAAAGCAGTCAGGTCCCCATAAGTATACTGGATTCACAGTTTTTGGTCCCCACAAATATAGCTAAACCTGGCCCACATACACACACACACACACACACACACACACACACACACACACACACACATACAGGGGTCTGGGGGTTCTGTGCCAAAAAATGTTTTTTGATATGAATCCCATTTTCTGTATGTCTACACACATTTATACACATATACATATATATATACCACTTCAAAGTTTTTCTCCAAATGCTATAAAATTGAATAAGACGCCCCAAAATTAATGAAAGTAGAGATTTGTACTTGGCAAAGAGCGTTGGGTGGAATCAATCATGTTATTTTGGGGAAATAAAAAGAACATTGATATAGGACAACATGAGGACAACATGGGGACAAGATGAGGACAACATGGGGACAACATGAAGACAAGATGAGGACAAGATGAGGACAACATGAGGACAACATGAAGACAACATGAAGACAACATAAGGACAACATGAAAACAACATGAGGACAACATGAGGACAACATGAAGACAACATGAGGACAACATGAGGACAACATGAAGACAACATGAGGACAACATGAAGACAACATGAGGACAACATGAGGACATGAGGACAACATGAAGACAACATGAAGACAACATGAGGACAACATGAAGACAACATGAAGACAACATGAGGACAACATGGGGACAACATGAGGACAACATGGGGACAACATGAAGACAACATGAGGACAACATGGGGACAACATGAAGACAACATGAGGACAACATGGGGACAACATTAGGGTTAATGCAGAGTATTTTAGTTTTTCCCAGTGTGGTATTAGTACTCCTACTGCAGTAAGGGATCCGAGTTCTTCTTCTTCTTCTTCTTCCACCGTCGGTAGTTGCTGAGATCAGGAGTGTGAGTTTCTGTGAGATCAGCATTTTCTGCGGCGATGACGGACGGTCGAAAATATTTGAGCCGTAACGCGATCTGAGGCCACAGCTGAAGAGCAGCGTCGTCGACGGCAACTAAACTGGGACGGTCCGGATCGGGTGTCGCTGAATGGTTAAATTAAAGTTCTCAAGTGTTAAATCATCATGTTCAACTCTAATGTTAACACATGGACTCCTAATCAGGTGGAATGATCCTTTAATGAGTCAGTGAAGGTATTAATTTTCTTGCATGCTTTTTACAGTGACATGTCAGGACCGACAGGCTTAAATTTACCACTTTTAAAAGTGTCATTTCCATTATTTTACAGTTTAAATTTCAGAAATATCAACGCTTTTTGAAATAAGGATTTAATCAGCTGCTTGATCAAACTCCAAATCAGGTTGAATGGTCTTAAATTAATTAATTTTGACTTCTTTTAATGGGCTACACACATGTTTACAGTGACTTGTCAGGGCTGACAGGCTTAAATTTACCACCTTAAAAAGTATGATTTTCATTTTTAGATTAAATTTCAGAAATCTAGATTCTACGATGCTAGAAATAAGAGACCTGCAGACACTGAGACAAGTAAATAATGTACTTATAGTGGTGTTAATGACCAATTAACTGACAGTTAAAGACCAGTTGCTGTCTTCAAATACAACCAATAAAGAACATTTTAACATGAAGTGCACTAAAAAAGAAAGTGGCCCAAACGTGAAGGATTTCAATGCCTCAAATACATAAATTAGCTCTTTTTAAAAATAATCAACCTCTGAGCAGTAAGTCAGAGATCATCACGACACGTTGGCATTTCAGTGTGACGGGCTCAAGACTTTGTGGGTTCCTCGCACCGAGCTCCAAGGTCGTAAAACCCGATGAACGGGATCCCATAAATTTAACTTTGTCAGAAAAAGGTCAAATGTCGGCAGCAAACATGCAGAAAGCGAGCTGACGGTGCCAGGACGGTGGAAAAGGTGGAGGGACCAACGGGAGTTTAAAGAGTCTGGTTGATGCGAGGCTGCTCTGAACTCCTCTGGTGGAAATTCAAAGATGCTTCTCTCAGAGGCTGAAAGAACAGAGACAAAGTAAAGATTTCTCACCTATCGAGACCAGGACAAGAAGAAGAAGAAGAGGAGAAGAAGAAGAGGAGGACCTCCACACACTTGTGGAAGAAAAGAAACACTGCCAAAGCCACACAGTGAAAAATGAAATACGGTATATATGGTGAGTTGCGATGCCTCAGCAAAATGCCCAGATCCTCTTTATGGAAATGGATTCCCGGGCAGACCAATGGGCCGGCGAGCTCCTGAAATACACTCGACACAGCTTGGCTCTGCAGCCCCCCCCCCCCCCTCCCTGGGAGATGACTTCAAGCTTCAAGATGCAGATTCAGTGAGGTGAATGTGTAGAACAAAGTGGACAAACTCAGGCCGTTCTGTCGTTATTTAACTTGTAAGGACTCAAAAGTTGAACCAGAAGTCGTTGAAGTGGCTTCAAAAGTCCCTTCTTATGGATTTCCAGCTGAAAATATTCCTTAAATACCTTTAATGTTGTTGGTGTTGAAGAAATATTTTTAATATCAACAGAAAAACACAATTTTTAACCACCGGGACGTTACACAAAATGGAAATACTTCATTTTATTCCTGTTATTAGGGAAACAAACTCAAATCAGCTGTTTTAAATGCTTTCTAGAATTACGTGTATCTCTGTGAATAAGTATTTTATATTCTGTTGTCTTTAAAAGGGATTGTTGTTTTTTGGGAAATAACAGAGTGAGTTGAGTAGATGGGTATCAATCTAATGTCTGTTTGTTTGTACAGTTAGCCTAGCTTAGCATAAGAACAATAAGGAAGCAGGGGAGTAAACAGCTAGCCTTGTCTGTCTAAAGATCAAATCTTGCATTAGAACTACTTTTACTCAAAAAGTGTTTAGGCAAACAACTCCACCTAAGACCATGTTTTTGTTTGTGTACAGACAAAATACAACATGGGTGCCGTGTTTCTGGGGCAACGGCCCTTTATTCTGCAAACCCCAAAAGTCCTGAAATGTCGATGGCTCGACCAAACTAAAGACCACTGCTCCGAAGTTACTTTGCACTGAAAATATCAACTCCCCCTGGAGTTTTTCTGCACAAACAAGAGGCTACAATTACACGTCTTAACATCTTACTTTAGTGTTTTTAACCCTCAGGTTGTCCTGGGGTCAAATTTACCCCGTTTGTTAAAGTTTCTACATCAGAGATTTGGGATTCTTACATCCAAATTGTCCAAATATGACACAAATGGTCCCATATAACGCTGAAGGATCAGTTCACTACTTTGCTGAAATTTGGATGTTTTATTCCCCCCCAAAAAAACTTTGACAAAAGACAAAAAATATGAAATAATTTCATATAAATGAGGTTTCTCGACAATGAATTTGAAAAAGACAATAGTGTAAACTAGACTGTGATATATTGGTGTTAGTGATGTGTACAGTATACTAATGGTAGTGTTACAAAAATTAAGAAACCGTTGAAACAAAAACGTAAAAAGTGTCGAAAGCGTCAAAAAGATTTCAAAAGTTTTGACCTGGGGCGACAACACAAAGGTTAACTAAGTTCAGAGAAGAGATAATGAAGTTAAATAACTAAATAACTAAATAATAAATAGTCTTCCTTTAGGATTACACTGAGACAGGAAGTCATAGTTAATTTATTACATTCATTAATTTATTTTATCATAATTTAGGAGTATATCATCTGCGTAACGGGTAAGCCAGATCTGTTGAATTGAGCAATGGTGAGGTCTGAACTTGGGGGTTTTTCCACCGTTATTGGGTTCAGGTGCAGGACTAAAACCCTATTTTAAGATCTAGTGTACCTATTGGACTCCTTTAGCTTTACGTTTTGTATCTAAACCCTTGTGTTGTCTTCCCGTTAACTGTGAACTTGTCCTTCCATGCCAAAATTGAAAATGAACATTTTATTTGTGCTTATCCGAAGTGTTTGTCGCTATTTCTGATTTATTTCTCACTTTTTCCATGCTTTTGGTGCTTTATTTATAACCTGAGCTGGTTAAAAAGGCAGGAATTATGAATTATGAGTGGATCACAGATGGGTAGATGTTAAAATTTAGTCCAGATACTGTTTTGAAACCATTAAAAAAAGAATTCAAATGCTATGAGATTAAACAAAACACCCAAATAGTTAAATGAAAGATATCAGTAATGTTACCTGAACAACGTATGGAATCATCCATGTTAATTTTGGGCAATTTGGGTGAAAGAAATCTAAATTTCTGATATAAAACACAGTCAGTTTGACCCAAGGACAACACAAGGGTAAAGATTATTGAATGTTATTTACTTCTAATCTGCTGTAGCGTTTCCAAAGTTTTAGACACAGATATGGTGATAACAGTCCCAAATGAAATGAAAAAGAGACTTCATGTTAAACTACCACAAAAAGACACAAACTTACTACAAAGAGATGCTTAATGAGCCCAGAGGCTCACAACAACCCCAAAGAAAACAAAAAAGTGACCAAAAAGAGATGCAACATGTCTACAAAGAGACGCAAAAACACACAAAGACCCAAAAACGTATGGGGAAATTGCATTTTTTAAAACTGGAAAATATGACATTTTCTTAGAGAAAGGACGCCTAAACCCCCCGCGTAATACGCACATCTAATTCTTCCACAAAGCGAGGGAAAACATCCAACTCCGGTGTGTATTTCGGAAGCATAACTTCAGAGCAATGGTCTTTCGTTTTTGGGATAACGGGCTGTAAGACCAATGGGACATTTTCCGAACTGTTGAGCAATCGGATTGGGGCAGTCGCCCAATCAGTGAGCTTTCCCTCTGCTTCCAGTCTTCGTGCTAAGCTAAAGCTAAGCAGACAGAAATTTGATATCCATACCCTGATCTCACTCTCAAAAAAACAAAAAAAACAGCAATAAACATATTTCCCAAAATGTCAACCCATTCCTTCAAAGACACTAAGAGTAATTTGTAGACAACATTTTAAAAGAGGTTGAATTATACTTCATCCACAGTTGCTTCATAAGATTGAGATATATTTGCTAAGAAGTTATTAGATGTTTTGATATTAATAAATATTTGGTTTGACAGGTTCTGGTATTATTGGTTTTAATTACTTTAAAAACAAAGTAATAAACTCTAAAGACGCTAGTACAATGATTTCATTAACTATTCTATTGGTTGATCAACTGTTTGCCAAGTTTAATTTGTACTTCTGCAGATGAAAAAGTCTCTTCTCTTTATTACAGTCGTAATTACAGAACGCAGTTTTTAGGAAACAGGGCTAATTTACTAGATTTGTTTCTGAAGCTTTTAACGTAAAGGACAGGCATTCGAGTTTTACTTTCACTCGTATGAGAGGCCGATGACTTTCTTGTTATATTTTGAAGAGAAAGTTATATTTATCCGAGTAAAGACGGCTTTTTCCAGATTTTCTAAGTCTAAAAAAAGTGTCACTTTGGTGTAAAAACAAACAAAGAACGAATGATATGCAGATAAATGTAACAAACAAATGGTTTCTGATTTCAAAACATTTATTTCTAATTATCTCATGAAAACCTGTACATTTTGAAATTATGGTTTTAGGCTTTTAACTGAGTACATGTAGCCGTTACTTGGTGTCGGTTAAGTATCTCGGGGGGGGGGGGGGGGGGGGGGGGGGGCGACGGTATCACAAAAAAAAATACAAAACAACAAAAAACTCCCTAAACTGCCGTCGTCCATCGGGAACACGGAGACACTTTCAGTCACTCAGACCTCGGTCGGAGATGTTTCCCCCGCCGTCGTCCGTCGGGAGGTTTTCAGGAAGTCTCGAACATCTTCTTCCTGTCGGCCTTGCCCTCGACGTTCTTACGCCAGTCGCCCGCATCGGTTGTCTGCAGAGAAGAAGAAAACAGATTACATCATTACATCAACGGAGGGCTGTAGTCAAGACCACCTTTGTCGAGTCCAAGGCAAGGCAAGACAAGGAAAGGCAGCTTTATGTGTAGAGCACATTTCAGCAACAGGGCAATTCAAAGTGCTTTACACAAAATCAGTTAAACACAGAAAAAAAAAACTGAAAATTCGTAAAATAGGTACATTTTTCACAATTGTAAACTTAAGACTACCTTTACACTATGTAGTCAATGTTAGTGCTGCCTTTGGTGATCACCCTCAGTGTCTCTACCCTTCACGACTCTATTTTCAGAGACGTTACCTTTCGTCTCCTCGGACTCGTCTTCACACTAATTAAGCCGATCTAGCGCTGCCTTTCGTGTCTGTTTACGACACTACACATTCACACTTTTTCTTTAAAGTGCTACCCTTTGAGTCTGTCTTTCTCCGTATGAAACCCTAAACTCTAAACCTAACCCACTTGAGACTACCTTCACACTAATTGGTCAGTGTTAGTGCTGCCTTTGGTGATCCCCCTCAGTGTCTCTACCCTTCACGACTCTATTTTCAGAGACGTTACCTTTCGTCTCCTCGGACTTGTCTTCACACTAATTAAGCCGATCTAGCGCTGCCTTTTGTGTCTATTTTCGACACTTCACATTCACACTTTTTCTTTAAAGTGCTACCCTTTGAGTCTATTATAAAACAGATAAAACATAAGTGTCATAAGCCTTAAAAACCGATAAAACACATGAATAGATAAAAATAAAGACATAAAAACACATAAAACACAAGACTAAAAGTTACAGTGCAATAAGTCCAAGACCAGGACTAATCGAGTCCAAGTCAAGTCGAGTCCAAGACATTTCAAAATGTTCAGTTTACGTTACAAGCTCCTACTGACTACTCTGGGATGGACGTGTCTCACCTCCTCTTTGACCTCCTTCTTGACCTGCTTCAGGTTGGACCTCAGGTCCATGGTGACCTTGTGTTGACCCCCCAGCAGAGCCTTCAGCATGGCGTCGGCGGACATGCGCACTTTCTTCAGGGCGGGTTTCTTCACACCGGCCAGATCCACCACCTTCAGCTTCAGATCATCAATCTCAAGGCAGAAAAACACGTTTTGGTGCATACTTTGACTTAAGGTAACGTGAAAAAACCACTATAGTCCATTATATTCCGTTATATTTTACACATTTTCCTGTGTTGTTTAACCCTCATGTTGTCCTCATGTTGTTGTCCTCATGTTGTCCTCATGTTGTCCTATATCAATGTTCTTTTTAATTCCCCAAAATAACATGATTGATTCTACCCAACGCTCTTTGCCAAGTACAAATCTCTACTTTCATTAATTTTGGGGCGTCTTATTCAATTTTATAGCATTGTAAAACAAATGGAAGTGTTGTTGAAATAGTATTGAGTAAAAGTTGACATATTCCAGTCTGTGATTATCATCAACATCCATTCCTTTAATTTTAGTCTCAATAATTTTCTAATTTCTGCTTTTCTAACTCAAACATTAGGTATAATTTCCTATAAATGAGGTTTATTGACCATAAATCAAAAAAATAACTGTAAAACTAAAGTTAATAAGTTAGTGTTACGTAGTGTTGAAAACTTTAAAAAAATGACAAACATTGAAAAAAGTATTGCATAAAGGGGCAAAAACATAAGAAAAGTTAAAATCATTCATTAAAAAGCATCAATAAAATTGTTGATTTCCAATTTTGACGGGAAGACAACACAAGGGTTAAAGACACAAAATTAAAAAAATCTAAAGCCCAGATGAAAGTAAATAAAAACAACTTCAAAAGGGCTGAATAAAAGCACTAAAAGGAGCGGAAGAAGACGCCAAAAGTGTCTGAAAAACGTCAAAGATGTTCAATAAAAGCAAGTAACAGAACAGAAAGCGTCAATAAAGGCTTAAAAAAAGAAGGTCCAGACCTCCACGATGGTCCTGTCTCACCTCTGCATCCGACTTCTTAACTTTGGCCTCGGCGTCGTACCTCGCCTCGTCCACCTTGTCGATCGCCTGATACAGCTTTTTGCAAATTTCCTGTTGGTGCACAGAACAAAGAAACAAGTTAAAGGTGCAGTAGGTGCAGGGCGCCCGGGTAGCTCAGGTGGTAGAGCGCGCGCCCATGTATAGAGGTTTATGTCTCGACTCAGAGGCCCCAGGTTTTAGTCCAACCTGCGGCGGGTTTCCTACACGTTTCAGCTTTCATGCTGCCTTGTTAATTAAACATGAAAATGCTCCAAAACTATTTCTTAACCCTCATTTTGGGTCAAATTTAACCCATTTTCAGAAAAAAATTCGGCCATCGCAATAACCACGGAAAATGTCAACAATAAAAATATCATAAAACTTCGGCAAAAACATCAAAAACAGCCCCCACAACATTGAAATAGTGACAAAAATGTTGGAAAAAGCAGTAATAATGTTTAAAAAAAAGTGACCAAAACAAGGTTTTTTCATGGTTGACAGGAAAACAACACAAGGGTTAAAAAAAGGGCACTAGTCTTGCGTTGCAGGACCTTCCTCCAGGAAGGTCTGGAGAGTCCACAAAGCATCCAGGACCGGAAAAAGACGCAATCTGGTTTATCAGCATTTCTTTAAAACCAATCACAATCGTCTTGAGCGGCGCTAGGCGCCGGACAGAGCCACGGTGCCTCTGGAAGGAACTTGTTTTGATGGAAAAAAGTAGTTTTAGTCGTCAACTGAGACCTAAGATCGGACAGATAGTCTAGCTAGCTGTTTGGATTTACCCTGCAGAGATCTGAGGACCAGGTAACCATAGTCCTCAGATTGGACAGATAGTCTAGCTAGCTGTCTGGATTTACCCTGCAGAGACCTGAGGACCAGGTAACCATAGTCCTCAGAAATCCACCGGAGGTTAGAAAACTGGCTCCACCTAATCAATCCCAGAAGTGAAACGTCGTGGATGTAGACTATGTAGATGTAGATTGTTAATATTTTACCCAACTGCGTAATAAATACAACCCACCTCCCCCCCTTCAGAACCTCCACCCCCCCAGATTCACAGACAGATAACTACTGGTCAGCCTGCCCCCCCCTCCCCGGTACACACCAGGTACTGGGGCCCTTAGAGGTGACTTGTATGTGTGTGTGGTAATGTTGTGTACACTGCAGATGACTCGATGCTTGGGTCTCACCATGAGGGCGGCCTGGTCTCCGCTGAGCACCGGTTCGGGGCAGTTCTCGGCCATGTAGGCCGCCTTGGCCACCACCAGGTCCTTCTTCTCCTGCTCGATCCAGCCGGCGGCGATGGAGAGGATCAGACTCTGCCGGGACCCAAGAGGATCGGCACGTCAGACTCAAATTAAATGTTAAACGAGACGTCGGAGAGACGGAGAAGACGGTTTGATTCTCACCTTCAGGTGATGCCGGCGGCTGGAATTCATTTTCTTTCCTCTGTGAAGAAGACATTCGGTCGTTAGCGTCTTTAATTAACCCTGCTGTTGCCTTTGGGGCAAATATGACCCATTTTCAAAACGATTCCATATCAGAAAATTGGGCTTGTTTCAACCAAAGTGTAAAAAAAAAAAAAAGGTCTTCACAAGTAAAATAAAGGATGAGTTCACTACTCTTACTGAATAGGGGTGTTTTATTTAATGTTATGGCATTTAAAAAAAAAAAAAAAAAGTTAAAAGAACTTTGAAAAAAGTGACAAAAATGACAGAAAAAGCTTAAAAAACGCCGGTAAAAATAACACAATAAGGTCCAAAAAGAAGGTAGTTACTGTTTTTAAAAGAGTAACAAATGATTAGTTACAATTTTTTTCTGAAAATGAGTAACTACCCAAAAAAAAGGGTAGTTACCCCTTTTTTAACTTTTTGTAAAGTGTTACTGTCATTTTCTGTCACTTATTTCTTTTAAGTTTTTTTTTTTTTTAAACGCCACAACAAGTAAAACACTCATATTCAGTACAAGTCGTGAACTCATCATTTATTTAAATTCTGAAGACCTTTATTTATTTATTTTTTACACTTTGGTTGAAAGAAACCCAAATTTTCTGATAAGGAAACGTTTTTTGTTTTGTTTTTTCCTTAAAAAAAAAAAAGTGCAGAAAAACAACTGACAAAAACAACGAGAAAAGCTCAAAAACATTCGGAGACAAAAACGTTCCAACAAAAGTTTGACCCAGAAAAACACGAGATTAAAGAACAATGGGGGGGGGGGGGGGGGGCTACACTTATTGACTCTATTTTATTAAATATATTTTCAGACTCTACACCACCTGCACCAACTGGTAATGTTGTAGTTCCTGTTCCTGTTTTTCAGTTACTCCACATCCTCTCTGTATGTCTGTATTATCTGTATTTATATTTTTCCATTAAAAGTATTTACTTATTCAATATTATCACACTTCAGTATAATTTATTTATATTATGGTTACCTACTTTTGCATTATTATTTAATTACATATTTAATTTAATTTTAACGTCACTTACTTACACCGCAATATTGTTTTTTGTACAATGGCAACCGCACCTTACAAATCCTTTTTAACGCAACTTTACATTAATTTTATGCCTTCTTCTCGTTGTCTGTCCACTGTGGGATGAATAAAGTATTATTTATATTATTATTATTATCTAATCTAATCGACATGGCAAGCATAGACCGTATGGCAGATGTTCAGATTGATGCCACATCCCAAAAAAGAGACACAAACACATGAAAATCCTTCCAAACTCATCAATTGATTTGAGTTGGAAAATAAAACCCAACTTGCACATTAGAAACGTTGAGACAGATTTATGACATCACATTAAAATGCTCCTTTAAATACCCTCAAATATAAATAATCTCATAATGGAGAGTGTCTGGCAGCTGTGTGCACGCCAGCAGCTGCTGTCATCCGAAGCTGCCGGCTGACATTCATTCTTCACCGCATGAGACACCCAAACGTCTCAAAAACTACCGTCTCAGCGTCCTGCAGACGTCCGTCTTTGACCCTCCGGGTGTCCTCGGGACAAACGGACCCGTTGTCCTATATCAATGTTCTTTTTAATTCCCCAAAATAACATGAATGATTCCACCCAACGCTCTTTGCCAAGTACGAATCTCTACTTTCATTAATTTTGGGGCGTCTTATTCAATTTTATAGCATTGTAAACAAATGGAAGTGTTTTTGAAATAGTATTGAGTAAAAGTTGACATATTCCAGTCTGTGATTATCATCAACATCCATTCCTTTAATTTTAGTCTCAATAATTCCTAATTTCTGCTTTTCTAACTCAAACGTTAGGTATAATTTCCTATAAATGAGGTTTATTGACCATAAATTACAAAATAAAAAAATATTTAATAAAAAAATTAAATGAATGAAGTTAATAAATTAGTGTTATGTAATAATGAAAACGTCAAAAAAAGTGACAAATATGGCAAAAAAAGGGTCAAAAGTGTTAAAAACGTTGATAAAAAGCGTCAACAAAATTGCTGATTTTCTATTTTGACGCAAACCCATTTTCAAAAGGTTTCTATATTAGAAATTTGGGATTCTTTCAACCAAATTTTAATACAAAATATCGTGGATGGTTGCCAACAACACTCTTCACAACTTAAATTAATTATCAGTTTGTTACTTTCATTGAATTTGAGTGTTTCATTCAATTTATAATAGAAAAATAGAAGGTTGAAAAACAGGAAAAAATGGCAACAAAAATAAAAGAAAAAAGTGACAAAAATGTCGGGATTTGTGCCAGTTCTTATTAATGTTCAAGGAGCAAAGCTTCATGACTCTGATTGGCTAACAGCTAGCCAATGAGAGCCTGGCTATCAGCATCATTTACCCAGCTCATGAATATTAATTAGCTCAGGCAGCATGACATCAGACTGACCAGCTGTTGTAATTGGTTGATTTCTCCTCTTATTTCTTTCCAGTGGCTAGAGCTGACAGAGGAGGTAGCAGTTCATCTTCACATTCACCACATAACAAACACACACACACACACACACACA
>NC_048414.1:959272-971067 GCF_013103735.1 Etheostoma cragini | reverse complement strand
TGTGTGTGTGTGTGTGTGTGTGTGTGTGTGTGTGTGTGTGTGTGTGTGTGTGTGTGTGTGTGTGTGAGGACAACATGTTGTGACACACTATCTGAGATTTACGCTGGTGTTTAAATCCAAGACTCACTTTGAGATTATCAGGAATTTACACACCCGTGTAAAATAAATACAGTGTTTCCTCCGTCGGAGAGGTCTTTGAATGCACCAGCGGTGGAAGGCGTATATTCATATCCTTTACTTCAGTAAAAGTACTACTACCACACTGTAAAAAATACTCTGACACAAGTACAAGTCCTGCATTGTAAATGTTACTGTAAAAGTATGTCCTATATCATTGGGAAAATGTACTTAAAGTGGTAAAAGTATTCTCTGTGCAGAAAAATTAAAGAAAGTGTCGGATCCAGGGGGGCCAAACTCTGGAAAATGAGATCACATCCAGGGCCACACATGCTGATGCCGTTTATTGCTTATATGTCATCACAAAAAGTCAAAATATCTCTAACTATATTACGGCATGTCTCAGATAGTTTTCTCCCTTACAGTTGGGTTGGCAAAAATATCGAAGGAAATGCCAAAAACGTCAGAAAAAGAGTGAACGTGGTTGTTTTTGTGTTTACTTAAGTATTTGGTTGTTTTTGCTCTTATTGTAGAAAATCCTGCTGCTGTAAGAAGGAAATTCCCCCACTCTGGGATGAATAAAGTATAATCTAATCTAATCTAATCTAATAAAAAAACAGCAGAAATGCAGAAAAAACGCCAAAAACGTAAAAAGTGACCAACAGGCGTGCAAAAGTGTATTGTGATTTCTATGCAGGAATCTTAACGTGTAAAACTAGTCACTAAAGCTGTCAGATGAATGTAGAGGAGTAAAAAGTTCTATATTTCTCTCTTAGATGTAGTGGAGTAGAAGTAGAAAGTGGCATGGAAAGAAATGGACTCAAGTAAAGTACAAGTACCTCAACTTATGTACTTTAGTTCAGTTCTGGAGTACATGTGCCTGGTTATATTCCCTATCTGAGCAGCAGCAGCTTTTATTTCATCACAAAAGTCAAAATATCTCTAACTGTATTACTGCATGTCTCATATAGTCTCCTCCTTTACAGTTGGGTTGACAAAAATGTCGAAGGAAATGCCAAAAACGTCAGAAAAAGCGTGAATGTGGTAAAAAAAAAACAGCAAAAATGCAGAAAAACGTCTAAAAAAAAATGGGGAAAAACCGCGCCAAAAAAGTAAAAAGTGACAAACAGGCGTGCAAAAGTGTGTTGTGTTTTGTGTGCAGGGATCTTCACGTGTAAAACTAGGAACTAAAGCTGTCAGACGAATGGTGGAGTAAAAAGTAGAATATTTCTCTCTGAGATGTAGTGGAGTAGAAGCAGAAGCTGGCATGAAAAGAAATGGACTCAAGTAAAGTACAAGTACCTCAACTTTAGTTATTAAGTACAACACTGGAGTAAATGTACATAGTTACAGTACTTTATACTTGTGCAAATGCATATAAAAATCTAAATTGCGAGCGGTTGTGACTGTTTTAACGTAGCAAGATAGAAGGAATGTGATGTTGGTGAGATTGTGAAATGAACTCATTCCTGTTCCTGTGAAGCAAATCAGAGAAAGAAAGAAAGAAAGAAAGAAAGAAAGAAAGAAAGAAAGAAAGAAAGAAAGAAAGAAAGAAAGAAAAACAGAAAGAAAGAAAGAGGGAAGGCGTGTACTCACTCAGACATGTTGGCGTTTTGTGGCGGTCACCCTGTCAGGAGAGAGAGAACAGGTAAATATGAGCCAGTTACACACAGCTGAGCCGAACACACCGTGTTGCCTTTGTGTGTTCGACCTGCGACCTTTGACCTGCAGCAGGAAAGACGATACGCTTCATCATTGTGAAAAAAAAAACAGAAAAAAACGTCCTAATTCATCCCAAACCGGCTAATTTTGGACGGGCGGGGTCAGATGCCAGGCGCCCCCCCCCCGCCTGGAATGTAACTAGTGTGAATGCCACCAGCGGAGGAACCAAATGTGGCGCCAAGCACGCGGTGCCAGCCGTTAACACCGGCGCCGTTAATACCAACATGCTGCAGGCATGCCCCCCCGCCGGCCGACACCGAGGCGTGACCCCAAAACCTGCTCCACAGACAATGTTCAGAATTAGAAACCCTAAAACCTTCTAAAAAGAAATGGAAATGGAGATTTGATGGAAAAAAATTGACATTATTTAACCCTCATGTTGTCCCCATGTTGTCCCCATGTTGTCCCCATGTTGTCCCCATGTTGTCCTCATGTTGTCCTCATGTTGTCTTCATGTTGCCCTCATGTTGTCCCCATGTTGTCCCCATGTTGTCCTCATGTTGTCCCCATGTTGTCCCCATCTTGTCCCCATCTTGTCCCCATCTTGTCCCCATGTTGTCCTCATGTTGTCTTCATGTTGTCCTCATGTTGTCCCCATCTTGTCCCCATCTTGTCCTCATGTAGTCCTCATGTCGTCCTCATGTTGTCCTATATCAATGTTCTTTTTAATCCCCCAAAATAACATAATTGATTCCACCCAACGCTCTTTGCCAAGTACAAATCTCTACTTTCATTAATTTTGGGGCGTCTTATTCAATTTTATAGCATTGTAAAACAAATGGAAGTGTTTTTGAAATAGTATTGAGTAAAAGTTGACATATTCCAGTCTGTGATTATCATCAACATCCATTCCTTTAATTTTAGTCTCAATAATTCCTAATTCTGCTTTTCTAACTCTAACTATAATTTCCTATAAATGAGGTTTATTGACCATAAATTCCAAAAATAACTGAAACTTAAGTTAATACATTTTTGTTACATAACGTTAAACATAAAAAAGTGACAAACATTGAAAAAAGGCACAAAAATGTAAGAAAAAGTTTTAAAAAACTGATTAAAAAGCATCAACAAAAGTGTTTTCAATTTTGATGGGAAGACAACACAAGGGTTAAGAATTAGAAACCATAAAACTTTCTATAAATAAACTGAAATGGAGCTTTGATGGATCAAAAATGACCGTATTTAACCCTCATGTTGTCCCCGGGTCAAATGTGACCCGATTGTAAAGTTGTTTTCATGACAGAAAATATGAGATGAGAAGACAAACGTTAGAAAAAGCAAGAAAAACAATGGTAAACATGCCAAAAACATACCTACAAACTGTAGAGAAAGCGCCAAAAAACGTCAAAAATAACAACCAAAACATTGAAAAAGTCACAGAAACGTCACCATAAAAATGATGAAAAAAGTTACCAAAGCTTTGACAAAAAACAACAACACACAAACATGTTTTTGGGGAAGACGACACGAAATCTACCTAAGATCTAGATTCCTTCACGTTTAATACTATTGTCAAATCTTATTTTTAGAACAATGTTCTTTAAAGTCTAAAAAATAATCTGTTTTCATTCATAACAAACATCTTGTTGTTGTTTTTTAGTTTGTTTGCGAGTCGTAACTTTCCAACTAACGAGAGAATTCCCCTGGAATTAAAAACATAATTTGATACTAATCATGGGGAAAATACAATATGTCTTCAATTGGTACACTCCTAATCAATCATTTCAAAATAAGAGTCTTTTAGTCAGCTCTACGTGGGAATACATGCATTTCCACATTAAAGCAAACACAGTGAAGCTTAACCTTCAAGGGAACTTAATTTCCCGCATAATTAGTACCAAACGTGCCCAAAATAAAGCGCTTTAAACGATCAAACATCCAATCTGACAAACTTTAACTGTTATTGGAAGTTTCGCCAACAACATGCAAGCTTAAAGAAGCATCCAAACAAGCTGATTTCCAGCAGGAAACTTTCCAAAAATGTCCTTAGAACTTCAACTTGAACCCAAAGACATTAAGCTCAACGTGTGCTCCGTAAACTCCGGTGAGTCTCGGTTTCTGACTGTTTCAGCCTCAGGGGTCAGAGGTCGCACCTGCAGCAGCACCTTTAAGTCAAACCCCGTTAAAAAGCAAAACCCTAAAGCCCGCACCTGTTGCCCGAAACCTCTGCGTGCAGGAAGGAGCGAGACGAAGCGGAGCAGCGGAGACTCTCACCTACACTGAACGTGACCGGAGGAGGAGGAAGACGAAGAGGACCAAAACACTAAAGATTTAAGAGGGTATATAAGGTGTGAAGCGCTCGCTCAGCACAAACCTCAGCCCTGTTTATGGTAGCAGAGCCACTTCAGACCAATGGGCCGCCAGGCTCCAGAAATACCACTGCAACTCTCCCTTGGAACGTCGTAAATTTCTGCAGCCAGGACGGAAAAAACAAAACGACCCGGGCGTGCACGCCAAACACACGCCGTCACGTTCCCTCCCTCAGGGACCGGCGCAGGCAGATGGGTCGACAATTGTTACACAACAGCAAGTATGGCCCAAATATTCACTTCACTTCACTTCACTGTGCAGGGGCGGCTTAGCAGCTCCGGGGTGAGAACAGTCACACTCAGCAGGAGGATTTCAACTTCAGTTACACTCACATTAGGTGGATTGTCTGCTGAAGGTTTCTGTTTTTTAAGAAGAATCTTTAAAACGCTGGCATGTGTCTAATGCCCTGAGCAGTGGTAGTAGTGTGCACATCTCCACTGGTGAGGTGCAGCACAATAAAACGTCTGAGGGAATTAGAGTGCGGGAATGTCATTCTTTTTAGTTGTTCATCCAATGCCTACCAGAAGACTCTAAAAAGACTAAAAACACTCGGAAAACACTGAAAGAACTCTGAAAAGACTCTGTAAAGACTAAAAACACTCTGAAAAGACTTAAAACACTATAAAACACTGACAAGACTCTAACAACACTCTGAAAATACTCTGAAAAGACTAAAAAACACTCTGAAAACACTGAAAGAACTCTGAAAAGGCTCTAAAAAGACTCGAAAAAGACTAAAAACCCTCTAAAAAGACAGAAAACTCTATTCTGTATTCTGAATGAGCCGCCATGACGGTCTGGCTTTGATTTTCCGGAGAAACCAGACCCATGTGACATGTTTGTCCAATCAGCTGCCTTCGGCAATTGGCTCTTTTTTTGACCAGAGGTCAGCCGTGGGGTTGGTGTGTCGGGGCCTTTAGGAGCGTTGTAATACAAACCCAATCTTAAAGCTACAGTGCGTCGTTTCCGTGAGTAATGACCTCAAAACCTTCGATGCGCCCACATAGAACTAGCCTTTCGTGATTGCGCTAGTTGCTAGTAACCAAGGAGGACATGGAGGATTAAGAAAACATGATGGACCTGAGTTCTGTGTGGGACAATCTCCTGAACATAGTCACACAGAGATCCAGAGAGAGTTGTGTGGTGCTGAGAGTCTTAATTAGCTTTGAAGCAACTCATTTGGCAACGGCTTGAATGTAACGGACGTTTATTAATATCAAAAAGTTACGCATTTAAGCTTTAATCCGAGGCCTTTTGGTTTTACCTTCGGGGAAACGCCTTAGAGCTAACAGATGTAAAAGTAATCGCTATGGGCGGTCCTTCGTTCCAACTTCCATAGCGCCCCTTAATAAACAATCGGCTCGGAACAAAATAGCTTGAAGCACTTACAGCACTTTAGTTAGTTATTTTTAATCATAGTCTAATTTTAGTATAATTTTTATCAACCAGATCTTTATGATATTTTGTTATATAGAATAGCGGCGGTTGTACTTTGATTCTGTCATATTGTTTTCTTTTCTATGTGCTCTAGTGCAACTACACAGAATTATCTGTTTTTATCATTCAGGTTTTGTTGACTTGGTAGTCAATGATTGACTACAGACTTTACACTCACATACAACATACATTCTTCCCTACATTACAATACATTGCACAGGTATTAATGACCCCCCCCTGGTCATTAATACCTGTGCAATGTATTGTAATGTAGGGAGGAATGTATGTTGTATGTGAGTGTAAAGTCTGTGTGTTATTGATGTTTACAGCAGCCTTATGTAGCACTGATGCCCAAGATAAATTTCCCTCAGGGGACAATAAAGTTGACCTTAAACCTTGACCTTGAAAACGCTCATATTTGCGGACTAAATTTAACTTTAACGTCCGCCGAAACGACCAGCAGCTAGCGGTGCTTTGCACCCGGCTTAAAGTAGCATATTTTGGGGCAACTGAACCACCAACGCCCCTGATACAACGGAGGTCTGCAGCCAGCGTCACGAAGCTCTGCCGCAGCTTAAACAACTAGCAACTGCCGTTTTGGTGTGTTTGCATTTTCGTACGATATCATACGGACCCGATTGTGAGAATGCGTTGAGTAACGTGTGTGTGCAGAACTGAATGTGAAGGTTTTTAAAGCAACTTAAAGGCAACTTTGAGGGAGATATGATGAGTTTAGGAGACCAAACTGCATGCAAAGACCACAAAAGGGAAGTTATAATAAAAAAAAAGTTACTCACCGTCTGCAGAACATGATGTGGTGAAACATTTGGTAAGAAGAGATGATGTGCAGGAAGAACAAACCATCCAGTAGGAAAAGAGAATGAAGGAGAGCAAGGCTCTCTGCCAACATCTGTTGGTTCATCATGAACACAACACTCCATTTTAATTTGCTGTTGTGCCCAAAGAAACATTGATCAGTTTAAATTCAAGCGTAAGAGACTTCTCAACCGAAAAACAGCTTCTACGATTTAGAATTAGTCTCTACTTCTATCTAACAACGTAACAGGGATGGGTCGGGTGTTGGACGGTTGGTTGAATGAGCTTCTTCTCCATAGTCAGTGAATTTTAGACACCTAAAAACATCTAAACCAGTTTAAGTATCAGGTGTGCCTTTACGACGGGGAACAGAAGCCGTTATCTCTGACCTCCTTGATCTGGACCAAGTCTTTAAAGGGGCGCTGCGCAGATTTCCCACGCTTTTTGATTGCAGGTTTCTCCATAGAGCCCCCCTACAGGTTTCTCTATAGAGAGCCCCTACAGGTTTCTCTATAGAGCCCCCCTACCCCCCTACAGGTTTCTCTACAGAGCCTCCCCTACAGGTTTCTCTATAGAGCCCCCCATACAGGTTTCTCTACAGAGCCCCCCTACAGGTTTCTCTAAAGAGCCCCCCCTACAGGTTTCTCTATAGAGCCCCTCATACAGGTTTCTCTACAGAGCCCCCCCTACAGGTCTCTCTATAGAGCCCCCCATACAGGTTTCTCTACAGAGCCTCCCCTACAGGTTTCTCTATAACCATTCCAGTGACACCAAACCTGTTCAGTTAAGGTAAATTAAGCAGAAGCAGCTCATTCGACCACGCCTGAAAACATCCGAACTATCGTTCCGATCAACGCCGGCATCTGGTTCAGTAGAAGAGAAGAATACGTAAGAACCCGTTAGTCAGACATCCAAACAACGTCCGGAAAGAAACTGCAGTGTGACAGAATTGCCTTATTCCAAAAAACAATTTAATGGCACAGGTTGTTGATTTTTCAATTCCATGAAAAAAGGGTGAGATGTAATAAAGAGTTGAAGTAGAAGCCCAACAGGAAGTTAAAGTCTTTAGGAAGTCTCGAACATCTTCTTCCTGTCGGCTTTGTCCTCGATGTTCTTACGCCAGTCGCCGGCGTCCGCCACCTGCAGGACGAACACATTCAAACAGTGATGTCTCATGTCCAATATATTGTTATTATATATAAAGTCAAGACGTAAACATGTCTCACATGGTCGTGTTGTATTGTGGATGTTCTATATAAGCTAATGGGGATCCTTATCAAATCAAAACCACTTTAAAATACTAATCTCAAGAACCTTTCAAGGGAAACGTCTTTTCCAACTCAAGCAACAGGTTTGGACGCTGCGTAAATTTTGGGAATTGACACAAAACTGCTTGGTTCGGTTTAGGAAAGGCCGTGGAGATGTTGGCGTGTCTCACCTCCTCTTTGACCTCCTTCTTGACCTGCTTCAGGTTGGACCTCAGGTCCATGGTGACCTTGTGTTGACCCCCCAGCAGAGCCTTCAGCATGGCGTCGGCGGACATGCGCACCTTCTTCAGGGCGGGTTTCTTCACTCCGGCCAGATCCACCACCTTCAGCTTCAGATCTTCAATCTGGAGGCAGACAGACATCAAAACGGGTTGGTGCACACTTTCACTTATTATACATTTACTGTGTATACTGGTCAAATGTTTGGGGTCACTTGTATGTCTTATCCACCAAGACTAACCAGGTGCTGGTTCTGGTTCTGGTTCTGTTGCCGGTTCGGTGCTGGTTCTACTCTCCAGTTCTCTAAGAACCAGATGGATCTTCCCCAGCCTGAGAGCCAGCAGACCGTTGGTTTCCTCCCCAGACCACGGTGGTTCTGGTTTCCCATCCATGTCCAAAGCTAACATTAACAGCTCTCTATGGTTAACAGCTGACGGGGGTTTTCAAAATGGCGTCCAGAAGTTTTTGTTTTTGTACGCCATGATAACCCCCCCACCCTCCCCCATGGGACATTGGATGAATGGTTGCTGATGATGGGTTAATGTAGATTTGCATTAAAGATCAGCCACATTTGACGGCCTCAATATACACAAAAACTCACAAAATTGAAGCCCACATAAACACCGGGGTGGTTTGCGATTTCTATAGCGCCCCCTAACACGTGGAATGTCCTTAACTTGGACATAGTTACTCCAATCTTCACCAGATTTGATATTGATACTACTCCAATCATTGCGGATATATTTCGTATTTACCTTCACTAGCTCCGCCCAACCAGAAGGCGGCCATTTTGACTTCACACTTTCAATTTAAAGGGTTTCTTCACAATGTCTGAGTTAAAAAAAGCATCTTTTTGTCACGTAAGGACCCTGTTCGTGTAACACGGAAATTTTAACAGGACCCGAGCACTGAAGTCCAACGGCATCCACGATTTTGACCCCCATCAACACACACCATGCCTAGAGATTGGCATGGTTTTATTTAAGTTAGACCAGTAGCTGGTGTGATTTGCATTGAGAGATGATCTTATGGAAAATCTCTAGGTATGGTGAAGGGTATCTGATGATGACGGGGGACTTTATCAGGATGCATAGTATCCTGATCCATGTAGTAACTGGCCTTTAATAATACAAATCTATGGGGATTTAACAGCACCACCGTACCTCTTTGTCTGTCTTTTGCACTTTGGCCTCTGCGTCGTATCTTTCCTCATCGATCTTTTCCAGGGCCTGGTGCAGTTTTTTGCAGATTTCCTGTTGATCCAAAAAGAAGAAAATCAGTTCCTGGCAGCCTCCGTCCATTCATCATTTGGGAAAAAACATAATAGTTGACATGTGATGTTCTTGCATGTGCATCACGATGTGTGTCAATGAGCAGGAACTCGCACGCAACGTCAAATTGACCCGTTGTCCTATATCAATGTTCTTTTTAATTCCCCAAAATAACATGATTGATTCCACCCAACGCTCTTTGCCAAGTACAAATCTCTACTTTCATTCATTTTGGGGCGTCTTATTCAATTTTATAGCATTGTAAAACAAATGGAAGTGTTTTTGAAATAGTATTGAGTAAAAGTTGACATATTCCAGTCTGTGATTATCATCAACATCCATTCCTTTAATTTTAGTCTCAATAATTCCTAATTTCTGTTTTTCTAACTCAAACATTAGGGATAATTTCCTATAAATGAGGTTTATTGACCATGAATTACAAAAATAACTGTAAAACTAAACTTAATGTTACATAGTGTTAAATGTCAAAAAAGTGACAAACATTGACATTTTTTTTGAAAGATGCGACAAAAAAGTAAGAAAAAGTTAAAAACATCGATAAAAAGCGTCAACAAAAGTGTTGATTTTCAATTTTGACGGGAAGACGACACGAGGGTTAAGACATAGCTCCCCATTAAAGTTATTTCCTCAAAGATTTGGTTCTTTTGGGAAAACATCCATGGTTGGAGCCCCCAGCAGCTGCTGTCCCTCTCCACCCGCCTCTACTCTTCAAGACTCAAAGCAGAGTTTTTAAGTGTTTTAGTTTAGATTTTACCATCAGAGCCGCCTGGTCTCCGCTCAGGTCGGGCGTGGCGCAATGCTCAGCCATGTGCGCTGCTTTGGCGGCCGTGATGTCCTTGGCCTCCTGCTCAATCCAGGCAGCAGCGATCTGCAGGACCAGGCTCTGCAGGACCGGGACCCAGAGAGGTATCACAGATTAGATTAGATCATACTTTATTCATCCCACAGTGGGGACATTTCCTTGTTACAGCAGCAGCGTTTTCTACAATGAGGGCAAAACCAAACAAACACACAAGTAAACACACAACTAGCAAACAGCAGACAGTGTGCAGAAGGTGCGGCCGGATGTAAAGTGACGTCAAATGAAGGTCTCGTACAGTCCGGTTGCAATGGTACAGAATTACAATACGGCAGTGTGAGTGAGGGACGTTAAATTAAATTGAATAAGTAATTACAACAGTTTAGCAAAAGTAGGTAACCATGAATAATATTGAAAAAGTAAGTACTTGTAACTGAAAAATATATACATACAGATAGCTATCCAGAGTGTGTGTGCAGTAAATGAAACACAGGAGAACAGAAACATTATCAGGTAGTGCAGTTATTATTAATACGGTAGGGAAGCTATCACAGCCATAAACAGTGAAAGAAATAGACACAGCGACGCCGTAGACTTCGACGGAGACCAGTGGGGTCTACTAGAGGCTCTTTACCGGTCTTCTCCAACTGAGCTTGAAGATGTAGATGTTTGACGTGAGCGACGTGTGTGAAAGTTAGAAGTCTTCTGGTGACGACTGTACAAAGTTATGTTGTATGAAAACTGAACATATATCATTGTTTAAAAGTTATCATGTGAACATTTTGAAACCTTGAGAAATGAAGCGACTTTGAGCTTGGGAAAAGCGCTATACAAATTCAATTTCTTCTTCTTCTTCTTCTTCTTCTTATTATTAAGGAGAACCCTGAGACCGAGGAGAGCTGGACATTCCTCGTCTGGCCAGCAGGGGGAGATGAGGTTAATCAGCAGCTGTGACTGAGTGAACGAGCTATTGTGTTTTTTTAATTAAACTTCAGCGAACTGTGTTAACCTTAAACTTGCTTAATACACCCTGTTTCTCTTTAACCAATACTATAGCAGATAATATGATGTAATAACCCACTTTTATGTAGAACAACAATGTTTTAGCCCACATTTATGTTAAACAACTGTATACTGCACCCATTTGGTAAATCAACTTTCTGCATGCACCCACTTAAACGAACTAAAACGAAGAGTTCCTGCCCTTAAAGTCGCGTTTGTGTCTCTTGTATTCTCCAGTGATTCTGTTCAATCTTACCTTGAGATGATGCCTGCGGCTGGATGTCATCTTCTTTCCCCTTTAATTGAACACAAGAGCAAAGATATTAACACAAACATTCTGGGATGATCGCATAAACGTGCCAACAACACGGTAAACAATAAATCTAAATGCACTGCTAATGGATTGAACTCATACTCACTCAGACATCTTGGCTTCTTTTTAGTTTCAGACTCTGTGAACAATCAGGAAAAGGAAGAAGATATGAAACAAGTAAAACCATTCCTGTTGCTGTTAGTTAGATGTGTGGAATTTTTAATAGAAGTGAAAAGAAAAGACATTTCATGTGACTAATGATTTAATATTAAACCCTTCGTTTTCAAAAAAGTTCTATATCAGAAATTTGGGTTTCTTTCAACCAAGTTTTTTCTGAAATTGCCTAAATGCATCAGGCCCCTATCCTGCACCCAGCACGGCTGTCGGTCTTACAGGGAGGGGTGTTCAGGTGCATTCTGGGTGTGCTGGTCTTACAGGGAGGTGTGTTCAGGTGCATTCTGGGTGTGCTGGTCTTACAGTGAGGTGTGTTCAGGTGCATT
>NC_048414.1:957452-959172 GCF_013103735.1 Etheostoma cragini | reverse complement strand
AAAGAGAGTGAGGGAGAGAGAGGGAGAGAGAGAGAGAAGGAGAGAGGGAAAGAGAGAGAGAGGGACTGAGGTAGAGAGAGAGGGACTGAGGTAGAGAGAGAGAGCTAAAGACAGTGAGAAAGGGAGAGAAAGAGAGACAGGAAGAGAAAGTGAGGAAGAGAGTGAGAGAGCTACAGAGGGTGAGGGAGAGAAAAAGGGGGATGATAGAGAGAGACACAGAGAGTTAGAGAGATAGGGAAAGATAGAGAGAGAGGGAAAGAGAGGTAAGGAGAGAGAGAGGGGGGTGACAACGATCAGTCATGTTAGAATCTAAATACAACTAAATAATTAAAAAATAATACAAATTATTACTATTTCTTTTTAAATTTTCTTCAATTCTTTTCTTATTGTTAGATGTATTTATCATTTTATTTTGTATGTATATAATAATATATACATATATATAGCCTACATACATATATATATATTATTATATATGTGGAACGTAGTCTTGTCAGCCGTCAAACTGCCTCGTTAAATCCGGGAATGCAGACTCAGATTATTTAAAGTGTTTCAGTGGTCCAGATTTCTGGAGTTAACCCCCCCGTCAGCTGGAATCTGATATCCGGGTTATTTCCCACTCAAAGGTCATCGGATCCTCGAGGCTGAAAGCAGAGCTGGAAGGAGCCGAACTACATCTCCTCACAGATGCAAAACAAAAGTTCTCTGATTATAAAAGATCAAACTAAAGCATCCGGGACTTCTTCAGGAAGTGACGGAGGCGTTCGGACCCGTGCGTCCACGCACGTCTGACGCAAGAATCGGCAAGAAATGGAAGAATTTAAGACTTTTGAAGGAGAACTTCATGGAAGTCCGACATTTAGACTGGAGAAATCTTCAAAAACTGGAATTTTATGAAAGATGTGTGCTCAAAAAGAGCTAAAAATGAATAAGAAATAGGAAAACAAGTCTCTGCACACTTAGGTCCATGGACACATGAGGATATAAAGTACTTCATTTGTACAAAAACATACACATTAAGCACTTTTTGTTTTGCTACAGAGCTCAAAAAGGATTATAAAAATAGAAAAATAAGTCTCTGCCCACTCAGTTCCTAGGACACATGAGGATTTAGCTGATATAAAGTACTTAATTTGTACAAAAACACATAATAACGTACTTTTTGTTTTGCTACAGAGCTCAAAAACTATTTTAAAAAATACAAAAATAAGTCTCTGCCCATTAGGTCCTAGGACACATAAGGATTTAGCTGATATAAAGTACTTTATATGTGCAAAAACATACACATAGAGCGCTTTTTTGTAACATTTCTGTTAATTAATGCATCTGCAATGTAGACTCAAGTCATCTAGTTAGTGAATCTGTGATTATTACTCAGAAAAATCAGATAATTTCCTCCAAACTCCACGCTAATCCTAGACTCTCTGGATGAAAGTGTGGCAGTTTTTCCCCTCTGAGCATCCCCACCTTCCCTCCAGCGACTAATCCCCCAAAGTAGAAGAGTTTCTCACCTGCAGACGTGACGGCAGCGAGGCGGGTGAGGCAGACGGCAGTGAGGGAGTCACACAGGCCAGGAAGGGGGACCCGTGGGGGTATATATGTGCTGGGACGGGGGTTCGGAGGCTCCCTCTCTATATGGTCGTGAGGAAGGGCCGAATAGCTCCTGAAATACCTTCATTCTTTGACCGCTCCCCTCGTAGGTCCCATCAGTCCCACGCTC
>NC_048414.1:950118-957442 GCF_013103735.1 Etheostoma cragini | reverse complement strand
CCCCGCGGGGCAGGAAGACATCTGGAAACAAGGCAAGAAAATAAAAGCAACTTCTTGGTTTTCTGGGTCAACATTTCACTTATTCTGATGTTTTTGTCTTTTCTTCTTCGTTTTTCTGGAAAAAAAACGACTTTTTAAAGTATTAGGGACCACTAAGGTCTATATAAAGAGACTTCAGATCCAGTATTAGGGACCACTAAGGTCTATATAAAGAGACTTCAGATACAGTATTAGGGACCACTAAGGTCTATATAAAGAGATTTCAGATCCAGTATTAGGGACCAGTAAGATCTATGTAAAGAGACTTCAGATCCAGTATTAGGGACCACTAAGGTCTATATAAAGAGACTTCAGATACAGTATTAGGGACCAGTAAGATCTATGTAAAGAGACACACACCTTACTGTATTTGTTGCTGCCGCGTCTCATTCTGGATTCAGGAGGCATCTGAACACACAGGAGGACAGAGATAAATATCAATAACTTTCCCTTCATATGTAACTGTTAAATGAAGAATTATGCACACAAAACCTCGGGAAAAAACACACAATTACAAATATAAAAACGCATGTGGCTCACCTGTTGTATGACTGAACAGTCAAAACAGTCGAGGAGGAAGTCATCGAGTTTTTATCAGTGGAGAGACAAGGCGGTACATATCCAAATTACAGAAAAACATGTGTAAAAATATATTTATATATATAAAAACTTTCTTGAGTTCATCGAGAAGTTTGACATCAGTCAGACAATCAGCCATTAGACATAAAAAACTAAATTAACAACAGTAATCCTATTGTCTGAGAATATAAATAACATTAAAATGCAAATTATTTGGGTACATTTCTATTAAACGCTAGAAAGTACGGAAGCCCTTTTGCGCCAAAATGAAGGAAAAACACAGATCCTGTAAGTTATTTTACGGTAATGACAAACCAACTAAAATTAAAATCTCAAAATCATCTCAACATTTTCCCAAACGTGTTTAAATGATTTAAAAAGAGCGCCCAGATGGCTCCGTTGGTGGAGTGGGCGCACATACGTAGAGGTTTAGCCTTCGAGGCAGTGGTCCCGGGTTCGACTCCAACCCGCCTGTCTTTCCCCCTCTCTCTGCCCATGTCATGTCTTCAGCTGTCCTTTCAAATAAAGGCCTAAAATGCCCAAAGCCAAAAAAATTTCAAGAATTTGTCTTATTCTGTGCAACGTCAACATAATCTCCGTAATCGTTGAGCAGGTTTAGGGTTGTGGTATTTTTTTAAAGGTTTAAGATGACTAACCCATAACAATAAAGGCTTTTACATTTTTCAAAAGGCTCAAAAGGCTTTTTTTTTTTGGGAACTTCCTTGGAGTTTTCCTGAGTTTTGCTTTGTCGTCCCATCCAAAGAGCACTACAAGCAGATGTGAGTCCCCTGGAAGCGCTTCCTCTACGGACGTGATTCTGAAAATTAACCCTCATGTTGTCCTCCGGTCAAATTTTACTAGTTATTTTTATAACAGAAAGTATTAGTGGAAGACAAAAAACATGAAAAAACTGCCAAAAACATACTTCCAAACTTGGAAAAAACGCGCTAAAAAACATCAAAAACAATGACCAAAACGTTGAAAAAGTCACAAAAACTTCAGGAAAAAGCCAATTTTTTTTGAAAAAAAGTGCTCTGCTGCCATCATGTGGTCGCAGTCAGCAACAACATTTAAACCCTCATGATGTCCCCATGATGTCTTCATGTTGTCTCCATGTTGCCCTCATGTTGTCCCCATGTTGTCTTCATGTTGTCCCCATGTTGTCTTCATGATGTCCCCATGTTGTCCTCATGTTGTCTCCATGTTGCCCTCATGTTGTCCCCATGTTGTCTTCATGTTGTACCCATGTTGCCCTCATGTTGTCCCCATGTTGTCCCCATGTTGTCTCCATGTTGCCCTCATGTTGTCCCCATGTTGTCTCCATGTTGCCCTCATGTTGTCCCCATGTTGTCTTCATGTTGTCTCCATGTTGCCCTCATGTTGTCCCCATGTTGTCTCCATGTTGTCTCCATGTTGTCCTCATGTTGTCCTCATGTTGTCTTCATCGTGTCCTCAGGTCAAAATGACCACCACCCAACGCTCTTTGCCAAGTACAAATCTCTACGTCTTATTCCATTTTATAGCATTGTAAAACAAATGGAAGTGTTTTTGAAATAGTATTGAGTAAAAGTTGACATATTCCAGTCTGTGATTATCATCAACATCCATTCCTTTAATTTTAGTCTCAATAATACCTAATTTCCGCTTTTCTAACTCAAACATTAGCTATAATTTTCTATAAATGAGGTTTATTGACCATAAATTCAAAAAATAACTTTAAAACTAAAGTTAATAAGTTAGTGTTACGTAGTCAAAAACGTCCAAAAAAGTGACGCAGATTCCATGTAGCCCTTGCTTTAAATTCCAGATTTTTCCTGCAGATCTTTAAAAAAAAAATTAAATAAAATTCCAGCAGAAAAACACTATAAGTTGAATTTTTATTCTGAATCACTGCTGAAAACCGCTGTTGTTTTAGTTATTGTACTCTTTATACATATCTATATAGACATCTATAATATACATATTTATTTATAAGCAGATAAAGTGTATAAGTATTTAAGTGGAGGCGTCTGTACAAATACATGTACTGAACACAACATAGCTGTAATAATATAAAATACTTGCACAAGAGCCGATATAAAGCAGACAAATACTGTAAAAAGAAACATTCAAACGTATCTGCTTACAACTACATTAAAGTGTGTTATAAACTATGTATTACATGTTGAAAATGCTGCTTATAAATGCATAATAAAGGGGCGTAAAAAGTAAATTTTGCTGAATAAAATGTATTTTCCTTTGAGTGGAAACCCAGATAAAGTGTTAAAAGTATAGCTCTTGATATTACATATTAAAAAATATATATTTTTAATAGATGAGTCACGCGCCTTTCCGTATGCCTCCATGGCGGCTTTCTTTGAAAAAAAAATATGAAAAAAAATGAATGGAAGTCAATGGTGAAAGACAAAGTATTCTCTGGTCCTGATCGACTCGGGCCTGGGATTACACATGATAATAAATAAAACATGATTTTACATGTTAAGAATGACTCAGTTTGTCGTAAGATAGATAAGTTAAATTGAAAAGAAGGAAAAGGAAAGGAAAATACGTAATTAGACATAATATACGTAAAATTCGTAACTAGACGTAAAATTCGTAATTAGACGTAAAATAGATCAAATTCGTAATTAGATGTAAAATGCGTAATTAGACGGAAAAAATGTAATTAAACGGAAAATAGGTGAAATTTGTAATCAGACGTAAAATTTGGAATTTGACGTAAATTTTTTATATTTCTCCGCTGACGTATGTCGTCGTATTTCTCTGGTGACGTATGTTGTTCCAGACGACAAATGTAGTTCACGAAGTAATCTCACACAAAAAAAAAATAATTTCTATTGACATGTAACATTATCTTTTAAATTTACACACATCATTTGCGAAATGCACGGCACAATTCCAACCGGACCAAAAAATAATTAGTATCTCTCCGTTGACTCCCATTCATATTCTTTACAAAAAACAGGTTGCATGGACCGGACGTACAAGGGCGGGACTTCGGATTACAGTGTACTACATCACATTTATAATTGAATTGCTAATTTAAATCTAAATTAGAAATAGTTTTTAAACTCAGATGGGATTTGATTGGCTGTCAGTGTTGAAAACTCTGCTCGAAAAACCAAAAAACACAGCAATGGAAACGAGACGTTCGAGAGCGAAGTGTGAAATTTAGAAGTCCTTTCTAAGTTTAGCAGCCGCTCGCTTTTACAAAAAGTACAATAACAGACCGAAGCTGAAAGTTGCAGATTTAATGAAACAAAAAGTTATTTCAGTTCAACCAAAAATTAACATAAAAAGTGCTAAAAAACAGCCAAAGAGCGGGACTACAGGAGCGGAGGTCGAGTCTTTAGGACGTCTCGAACATCTTCTTCCTGTCGGCTTTGTCCTCGATGTTCTTACGCCAGTCGCCGGGGTCTACCGCCTGCAGGACGAACAGAGTCAACACTGTGATGTCTCGTGTCCAGCAGGACGTCAACAAGTCTCATTTAAAGAACCTGAACGCAGTACTTAAGAAGAACTAGTAGAAGTACAAGGGTCTTACCAGAAAATATAACTTTGGCAGAAGTTAAAGTCACCTTTTAGGATATTAGTCGAGTAAAAGTAAAAGTATCTTACCAGAAAATATAACTTTGGTAGAAGTTAAGTACACTTTTTGTGTATATATATATTAGAGTGTATATATTAGTGTGTGTATATATTAGAGTGTATATATTAGAGTGTATATATTAGTGTGTGTATATATTAGAGTGTATATATTAGAGTGTATATATTAGGGTGTGTATATATTAGGGTGTATGTATTAGGGTGTATGTATTAGGGTGTATATATTAGGGTCTATATATTAGAGTGTATATATTAGAGTGTATATATTAGAGTGTATATATTACGGTGTATATATTAGAGTGTATATATTAGAGTGTATATATTAGAGTGTATACATTAGGCAGTATATATTAGGGTGTATATATTAGAGTGTATATATTAGGGTGTATATATTAGGGTGTATATATTAGAGTGTATATATTAGAGTGTGTATACATTAGAGTGTATACATTAGGCAGTATATATTAGGGTGTATATATTAGGGTGTATATATTAGAGTGTGTATTAGAGTGTATATATTAGAGTGTGTATTAGAGTGTATATATTAGAGTGTGTATACATTAGAGTGTACAGTATATATTAGGCAGTATATATTAGGCAGTATATATTAGGGTGTATATATTAGAGTGTATATATTAGAGTGTATATATTAGGGTGTATATATTAGAGTGTATATATTAGGGTGTATATATTAGGCAGTATATATTAGGGTGTATATATTAGAGTGTATATATTAGGGTGTATATATTAGAGTGTATATATTAGGGTGTATATATTAGAGTGTATATATTTGGCAGTATATATTAGGGTGTATATATTAGAGTGTATATATTAGAGTGTATATATTAGGGTGTATATATTAGGGTGTATATATTAGAGTGTGTATGTACTGTGTTGTTTGGCTGTTCTGTATGTCTGAGCGCATTGTGAGCAACGATGTTCCAAAGAAAAATTCCTCGTATTTGTCGTCATACCTGGCAAATAAAGCTGAGCCTGGTTTGGATTCTAAAGTTAAATGTGATTTAAATTCAAGGCGTAGGCCGGCGGGTCTCACCTCCTCTTTGACCTCCTTCTTGACCTGCTTCAGGTTGGCCCTGAGGTCCATGTTGACCGTGTGCTTGGAGCCCAGCAGGGCCTTCAGCATGGCGTCGGCCGACATGCGCACCTTCTTGAGGGCGGGCTTCTTCACGCCGGCCAGATCCACCACCTTGATCTTCAGGTCCTGGATCTAAGAGCACAAGGTGCTGATGTTAACCCTTTGATGTCTAAGAGGAATGTAGACATATTCTTTAAAATTTGACGGGTATATGGAAAATATTTCCATATACCTGAATAATATGTCGAAAGAAAACAAGAAAGTCAAAAACATTGAAGATGGTGAAAAAAAAAGACACTTGGTGGAAAAGACACATCACGTGTGGATAAAAGCTAAAATAGCAGGAAGACGCGAACCTCTTTATCAGCTTTGCCCACTTTGGACTCCAGGTCGTACCTCTCTTCATCCACTTTGTCGATGAGGGCGTGCAGCTTCTTGCAGGCTTCCTGAAGACACAGAAGGGACACTTACTCACTGGACACGCTGTCCTCTACTTCTAAGTACTTTGTCTTCTTTTTCCTGTACTGACTTTCGAACTGGACAGTAAAAGAGTGTTCTCTGGCCTTCATTTCTGCTCATGTTTTACAAAGAGTTTAACCCTCATGTTATCCTCATGTTGTCCCCATGTTGTCCCCATGTAGTCCCCATGCTGTCCCCATGTTGTCCCCATGTTGTCCCCATGTTGTCCCCATGCTGTCCCCATGTTGTCCCCATGTTGTCCCCATGCTGTCCCCATGTTGTCCTATATCAATGTTCTTTTTAATTCCCCAAAATAACATGATTGATTCCACCCAACGCTCTTTGCCAAGTACAAATCTCTACTTTCATTCATTTTGGGGCGTCTTATTAAGACGCATTTAAAACCAAATGAAATGGTTTTGTTTCTGTGAATGCACCATCAACTTTGCAATAAATCTAATTTAATAGATTCTCTTTCTGATTAAAGCCCATAAGATGAAACGTTGATCGTCTCTCACCATGAGGGCGGCCTGGTCTCCGCTCATCGCTGGGGGGGGGCAGTTCTGGGCCATGTAGGCCTCCTTGGCCGCTACGAGGTCCTTCTTCTCCTGCTCCAGCCATCCGGCAGCGATGGACAGGATCAGGCTCTGCAGGGGAAACATCCACAAGGCCAAACGTTTGAAAATGGCTCCTTCTGGTGGAAAACACTCAAAACTACACTGTTGAGCCGTGGCTGCAGCTCAGTCTGTAGGGAGTTGGGAACCGGAGGGTGGATTGGTGGCTGAAGAGATGCCACTTCACCTCCTCCTCCACCTCTTGAGCAAGGCACCGTACCCCCCCAACTGCTCAGGACGCTGGTCCAGCTGGCAGCCCACTCACTCCACCTCTCCATGAATAGGTCCTGAGCATGTGTGTGTATTTCAGGCTTGTGTATAGTGATTCTAACAAATTGTAGTTAAAACCAGTTAAAACCCTGACCTAATAATAGAATATTTAAATGTGTCTTTAAGGGTCTGGGTGCCTGTTTTTTGGTCACACAGTTTATTATAGGAGCTGAGGCTCACACACTTCCAAAACTCAACATAAAGGGAGATGGATGCCACATGCATTAACAAAGCCAAAACAAACACCATGAAGCCCTTTGTGTGTGTTTGGCCGTTTCCTCCAGCAGGCGGCGACTCAAACTGGGATTTAAACTGTCTCAGCGGGGGTGGAGAGACAGGAAGCAGCCAGCAGGAAGAGCAGTAGTCTTAACATGAGCCCCACCTTCACCAGCAGCTACATTACAGTGGGAGCAGTAGTCTTAACATGAGCCCCACCTTCACCAGCAGCTACGTTACAGTGGGTGAAGTAATCTTAACATGAGCCCCACCTTCACCAGCAGCTACATTACAGTCGGAGCAGCACGTCTTAACATGAGCCCCACCTTCACCAGCAGCTACATCAGAGTGGTATTAGTAAGTCTTGACATGAGCCCCATCTTCACCAGCAGCTAGCTCCACCTTCACTAGCAGCTACATCAGAGTGGTATTAGTACGTCTTAAC
>NC_048414.1:947435-950018 GCF_013103735.1 Etheostoma cragini | reverse complement strand
AGCAGCTACGTTACAGTGGGTGAAGTAATCTTAACGTGAGCCCCACCTTCACCAGCAGCTACATTCCAGTCGGAGCAGTAGTCTTAACATCAGCCTCACCTTCACCAGCAGCTAGCTCCACCTTAACTAGCAGCTACATCAGAGTGGGAGCAGTAAGTCTTAACATGAGCCACCTTCACCAGCAGCTACATTACAGTGGGTGAAGTAATCTTAACATGAGCCCCACGCAGTGATGCATCCATAATTATAGTCCAATGATATAATAATAACAAAATAACATAGACTTCACTTCCATCTTTGGAAGCTATGCTTGTTACACACACACACACAGACACACACACACACACTATGCAAGTCACACATACACACTATGCTTGTCACACACACACACAAATACACCCTTTCTTCCGACACATCAACCAATCAGCAGCATGATTACCTGTGTGACAGCAAATCAGAGGACAGAAAGAGATCAACGGGCTGTCGTACCTTCAGATGATGCCTGCGGCTCGAGTTCATCTTCTTCCTGTGAAGATCAGAAATAACTGTTACTGCACTGTAAATAATATATCATATAATAATATAATACTAACAATATCTGTGAAATCTCCAGATATTACTTCAGATTTCACAGTAACACTACTGGATACGATTTTACAGTAGGATACTGTAAAGTGCAATTGTGTGTGTGTGTGTCTGTGTGTGTGTGATTCTGTGTGACTCTGTGTGTGTCTCTGTGTGTCTTTGTGTGTGTATGTGTGTGTGATTCACTGTTCACTTGTGTGTGTCACAGTAACACTACTGGATATGATTTTACAGTAGGATACTGTAAAATACATTACAACCTTGTCGCCATGACAACATTACAGTAGTCTAAGTATTACAGTAGAAAGCACAGTAGTCCAAGTATTAGAGTAAAAATCACAGTAGTCTAAGTATTACAGTAAAAAAAGAAAAACCACAATATTGCCACTATAGTACTATTTACTTTTTTATCATGTGTTGTGTTCAAGTGTCTTGTATTTTACAATGAATACATAAAATACTGTAAAAGTACATTCAGTACCTTTACTGTAAAAAGAATTCACACTAACTTGCTGCCAATTGTTGCCATAGTTACTGCAAATGTAACGTTAAATTTGTTAGTGTTCTTTAATCTACGTCCATTCTTTTATATAAAAAACTATATATATGAAATACTTTGTTCTTTTCTCTGGTGTTTAACGACGTGTTTTTATAAAATAGTACAGAATCGGCGCCTCCGTTAATAAGTCTCTCTCTCTCTCTCTCTCTCTTTCCCTCTCTCTCTCTCTCTCTCTCTCTCCTGTTTTTCTTCTTCCTTCGTTCTTCTGTCAAATCATTTAATTCAGCCCAAAAATCACAAATTTGCCTCAAAGAGCTTCGCATACGAAAATCATCTTTCATGTGACTTCAACAACTTTCATTTTTTTTCTATTTTGTTTCATTCTGTCCTTTCTCCACCTCTTTTCATCCTTCGTTTTCTCTTTCCTTTTAATGTCCTCTCTTTTCATCCTCTTACTTCTGTCCTTCCTGCCACCATTATTTCTTCTTCTCTCTTTCTCTCTCTCTTGCCATTCCTTTCTGTATACTTTCTTCAACTCCTTTTCCTTTCTACGGTCTCATTCTTTCCATCTTATCTTTTCCTTCTTTCTTCCTTTTCCTCTATTCTGGCTCCGTCTCTTTCCACCTTCTCTCTCTCTTTTCCGAACTGAACTCACAAAGACTTCTGTAGTACTTCGGATACTTCTGATACTACGTTTCATCGCCGTTACTCCTCAACTTAAAAGAAAACTTTGAATGCAAAAGTTAAGCTTGCAATCAAATACTTAACATCCATTTACAAATTTAAATATATTCAATATTTAACAGTAAATTAACAATTAACAGTGGCTCACTCTTTCTCTTTCTATATATATATACATACACACATATATTAAATATATAAATACATACGCATACATTTACAGACATACATGCATACACACATATATAAATAAATATACATACACATAAATAGATGCATATATATATACATACACAGACATACATATACACGCATATATACATATACAGACATATATACATACATACATACATATACAAACATACATGTACATACAGATACATATACAGACATACATACATACATAGATACATATACAGACATACATACATATATAGATACATGTACAGACATACACACACAAATGAATATATATATTTATTTATTCTATGATGAACACAGTATTTTAACCGCTATAAATCATTGATATTATATTCGAGACTCACTCAGACATGATGGCGGTGTGTTTTCTGCGCGTTCGGTTCAGAGGAAGAAACGGAGGAGGAGAGGAAGTCGTGGAGAATAAACAATGTTATCATCGGCGTGGAGCTTAAATACAGCCGCCCTCCTCCGGGGGAAATGGATCTGATTAAACCATCGGGGGGGCGGCTAAGTAGTGACAGAGCTAAGTTTGGCTTTGTGGGTCCGGTGTCAGCGCTGTCGCCCGTGATAAGCTCCTTTACAGGTGTTCAAAACCCAATACCCCCCCCCCCCCCACA
>NC_048414.1:943619-947335 GCF_013103735.1 Etheostoma cragini | reverse complement strand
TATATATATATATATATATATATATATATATATATATATATAGGGCTGGGACGATATACTTTGGCACGTGAACCCTGATTTGATTTGAGTTGCGTTTTTTCACTTATTGCGATTTGATTGTATTGAATATTGTGATTTTCCTTCTTGCACAAAAACAACAGTTGAAAATTACACCTGTAGAGACGATTTATTGTGAGACATTTCTAAAAACTAATTGTTTCCCAAGAAGAAGGAACGTAACACGTCAGTCTTACATGTATTTAATTTCTAAAGAAGAATATAACATGGACTTTCTGCTTTTTGCGAGGGGTTGAGATATTCTACATGAGAACCACTAGGATCATTTTAAGCATCAAACACTAAATTTCCTGCTTTTTGGTGAATTCTTCGGCTACAGTTTGTGCCTTTTTCTGCATTGTTATTGTGCATATGTCTTTAATTATGTAGAGTAATATTATTCTCCTATTTTCAAAACTTTCTGCAGATTCAAAACCGCACATACTTTATGGGGATTATTTTTCATTCATCAACATAAGATAATTGAGCGGGGGGGGGGGGGAGTACATTAGCTAGTTTTAATTATGGGGGGGTAACTCCCTTGGACCCCCCCCCCATAAATTACGTAACTAACAACACATACACTGTAAACCGGAATGTTAAAATTAATTAATTGGACTAAGAACTATAAACTTAATTTGTTTCCACTTACTTAAAATTATTGAGTAATGGTTAATTAAAACGATTGTACAAAAAATATATAAATATTGAGTTTATTGAACATGAAATACTATAATATTATAATTATTAAGTTAAGTTAAAAGTTGCATGAACTGATATATGAGTTGGCTTAACTTAAATTCAACGTTACATTTAAGTCAACATTACTCCACATACAGTATTTAAGCTGTAACAACCTTAGACTTTTAAGTTTATAATATTAAAAAATTTGTGGCAACCTCTGTGTCCTGACCTCAATTTCTTTGAATACTGCTTACTTATTTGGGTTTATACAATATTATCGATTTATTTATTTTCACCTCCCTGCTTTGCATGTCCACATATCCTCATGTTATCTATATCTTGTCATTCATGTTATGCCTTTTGTTGTTCATGTAGCCATCCTAATGCTTGTTTTCTAAATTCAGTGCTTACATGTGTAATTGGTTGTTAAGGACTATTGAAATTGTAAATTGCTCATAATTATATGTATTTTTTTTACTTCTCTTCCTTAGATGTGACTCCTTCTATAAGCCCCTAGGTGTTTTCTTAATCTCACCAGTACAATTTTTATTTAATATTACTTTATTTCGTTGTGTTAGTGTATATTGTGCAAGATAAATAGATAAATGAATTCATGGCTTTTAACAAAGTCTGTAAACGGATACAGAGCAGCTGAGTGGAGACAGCCGTTTTGGGGAGAGCTGTGTGTAAAGTGCTAATGTGCCGAAGTGCTGACCTTGGAGGTCAGTTAATAAGCAAAGGGAAAGGCGATCCGGGGGGGGGGCAATGATTTCACAGGCTTTAACGAGCTGAGGATGTGGATATGTTTTACTTCCCCCTTTATGCTAAAGAGTTTCATTTCAACATTTATAAAAGTCTGTTAATACTCGAGTCCTGGCTAAAGACACTGTTCTGTTTAATCTTGGACTTGTTATTTGGACTGTCTTGTCTCGGACTCAGCCGTTGGACTTGCCAAATATATACATGCTCTTTCCAACTGTCTCCACCCATCCATCTTTGTCTGCTTATCCGGTATCGGGTCGCGGGGGCAGCAGCTCCAGCAGGGGACCCCAAACTTCCCTTTCCCGAGCCACATCAACCAGCTCCGGCTGGGGGATCCCGAGGCGTTCCAAGGCCAGATTGGAGATATAATCACTCCACCTAGTCCTGGGTCTTCCCAGAGGCCTTTTGCCAACTGGACGTCCCTCCACCTAGTCCTGGGTCTTCCCCAACGCCTCCTCCCAGCTGCACGTCCCTCCACCTAGTCCTGGGTCTTCCCTGAGGCCTCCTCCCAGCTGGACGTCCCTCCACCTAGTCCTGGGTCTTCCCTGAGGCCTCCTCCCAGCTGGACGTCCCTCCACCTAGTCCTGGGTCTTCCCTGAGGCCTCCTCCCAGCTGGACGTCCCTCCACCTAGTCCTGGGTCTTCCCTGAGGCCTCCTCCCAGCTGGACGTCCCTCCACCTAGTCCTGGGTCTTCCCTGAGGCCTCCTCCCAGCTGGACGTCCCTCCACCTAGTCCTGGGTCTTCCCTGAGGCCTCCTCCCAGCTGGACGTCCCTCCACCTAGTCCTGGGTCTTCCCCGAGGCCTCTTGCCAACTGGACGTCCCTCCACCTAGTCCTGGGTCTTCCCTGAGGCCTCCTCCCAGCTGGACGTGCCTGGACCACCTCCTAGGGACCCCACACAAAAGGCATCCTTACCTGATGCCCAAACCACCTCAACTGGCTCCTTTCGACGCGAAGGAGCAACGGCTCTACTCCGGATTCCTCATGGAGGACTGAGCTTCTCACCCTATCTCTAAGGGAGACCCCCCCGAGGAAATCCATTTTGGCATGACTTTCCAACTGTATTCTTTTAAGCTGTGCACCTTTGCAAGTTATTTCGTACTACAGTGTACTGTGATGACAATGAAGAAATCTTAATATCCTAGATGGTCTCCACTGAGTCCACCATTATATGCTTTTGTTCTAAAGTAACTGGTCTTGCCCAATATAGTTTTTGGTCTGGACCGAGTCCAGGTGTCTTTATTATGTTGATAATAATATTGGAGGGAAAGTGAAACCCAAAATGATTGTCTTGATACTGTCATGCATAAGACCTTTATTCTGTCGTGTCTTGGACTCGAACCTCTTTGGATTCAGTCTTGACTTGGACTCAAATAGTCCTGGTCTTAGACTTGTCTTGGACTCGGTCTTGACTCAGACTCAAACCTTTTTGGACTCCGCCTTGTCTTGGACTCGAACCTCTTTGGACTCTGTCTTGTCTTGGACTCAAACCTCTTTGGACTTGGTCTTGACTTGGTCTACGATGGTTCAGTTTTCAGAATTTTCTTGAAATCTGACTCCGGCCCTTAAAATAAGAGAGGAGAGTAATGAAGATAAAGATGAAATAAGTTGAGTTTGTTGTGTATATTCCTTCTATTTTGTGTGTTGACAGATGTGTGTGTGTGTGTGTGTGTGTCTTTTCTATTTTGAAGCTGGGTTGGAAAGTTGAGAAATGTAACATCTGGACGTTTCTGGAAGTTTGGTTTTGGGAAAAATCATTTCAAGATAAAGTGACTTTGTAGATAGTCTTGACAGAGTATCGGGATTTAGAATCGTTTAAGTTTCTGAAAATTTGAGTTTATTTTGTTCTGTGAACAAACTTTAAGATATTTCACTGTTTCAGTTTGTAAATTGCAGATAAATGTCTATTTAGGTATTTTAACAAGTCTTAAAGTCTGCCGGTGCTGAGAGTTTCAGCTTCATTATCCTGTAAAGGTAAAATAAAACCGGGAATTATTTATAGTAAAAAATAAGTGAAATCTGATTCTGGGACCCAGAGACTTGTTGGAGGGGGGACTGACTGGCGTTTGTGTGTGTTGACTGATGTGTGTGTGTGTGTGTGTGTGTGTGTGTGTGTCTGTGTTTTGACTGACTGGTCTGTGTGTGTGTGTGTGTGTGTGTGTGCGTGCGTGCGTATGTGTTGACTGACTGGTGTGTGTGTTTACTGACTGGTCT
>NC_048414.1:941786-943519 GCF_013103735.1 Etheostoma cragini | reverse complement strand
GGGGTCCCCTGCTGGAGCTGCTGCCCCCGCGACCCGATACCGGATAAGCGGTCGAAGATGGATGGATGGATGGACATACACACACACACAAATATATTAAAGTGGACGAACAGGAAACATTTTTGTACTTCCTGTCTTTGTGTTGTCTTGTGTTTATTTGCATGTTGCTGGTATGTGTTTTTACTCTTGCACTCCTGACTAAAGATTAAGTTTCCTTTTGGTTATTATTGTGCTTCTAGAATCACAATAAATACAAAAATCGCAATACAAATCAAGTCAGCGGCCATGTCCCATAAACAGAATCGAATCGGGACAAAAGCACACACCGTCCCGACCGTAAGCCACGAATGAAAAGAAAGAAAGGGGGGAGGAAGAGAGAGGAGCTGGTCTCACCTAGAGTACGAGGCAGCAGGGGGAGAATCATATTTCATGTATTTATACGAGAGCTCCGACATGGATATGGAGCTCCTGCATTTATGGAGATTCTGGATCCTCAGACCAACCGGCCAGCAAGCCCCCGAAATATCCTCGCCCCCCTTCCAACACCGCCCTGGTACCAACAAGGCCTCGTTGAGGAGGAGACTCAGATCATTTAAGGACTCCGCTTGGTGGACCCTGTTAAAAGGAAAAGAATAATCTGTAAAACCATCAGAGTCTAGGACGTTTCACCAAATCATGAATGTGGGATTCACACGCGTCATTTACAGTAGGGATAGAGGGGGGACTTCCTATTAAAACTGCTATAAAGTGGGGTTTGAAAGTTTGGTAACATTGTAATATAATACAAATGTCTAATCTGTCATTTGATGCCTTTTGGAGATTGTTCCATCTTTTCTTGGCTTCTTTATGCACATTAATACACATTTTTACCTGGGGAGCCCAAACTTTTAAACCTTACTGTATACATCAGAGGTCAGAGGCCTCTGGAGCAGCTATGGTTTAAGTTTCTTGCTGAGGGACACATTGGTTGATGCATTGCAGTGGGAATCGGACCCAGATCTCCCACACCACAGGCATATCCACTGCACCATTGCCAGCATCAAACATTTACTAGTTTCTTTTAAAACCGGCAAAAAATAATGACTGTGGCTGTTTTTTCTGCTGGTTTGGTTAAACTTTACAATAAGGTACACAAAAATGAGTAGTTACCGATTGACATGAATGATTAGTTATTGGTAAAAAGACTGGTAGCTAGTGTTAAAGGAATAAGAAACAAATGCTCGTCAAACAAACCCAAACCAAGTTGACTGGTTTGGAGGACTTGTTGGTTTAGAGCTTAGGGGTGTCAAACTCATTTTAGTTCATGGACCAGTAAACCACTTCAGAAAGATAATAAACTATTTCTACCAGAGATTCTTGGTTAATGTTGGCAAAAAATAGTTGCTTCTCCTACGACAGCGTTCTAAGGCCGTTAATAATAAACCTACCGACCCGAGAGAGAGGGGAATTTCTAAGATTATTAATCATACATTTACAGAAAAATAACTGATATTCTCTGAGATTAAAGTGGTGAATGTAATGCTCTGCGGTGCCCGGTTACATCCTACTACGCCCTGCTGTGCTCTGTTACATCCTACTACGCCCTTCTGTGCCCTGTTACATCCTACTACGCCCTGCTGTGCCCTGTTACATCCTACTACGCCCTTCTGTGCCCGGTTACATCCTACTACGCCCTGCTGTGCTCTGTTACATCCTACTACGCCCTTCTGTGCTCTGTTACATCCTACTACGCC
>NC_048414.1:937687-941686 GCF_013103735.1 Etheostoma cragini | reverse complement strand
CCTGCTGTCCCTGTTACATCCTACTGCGCTCTGCTGTCCCTGTTACATCCTACTGCGCTCTGCTGTCCCTGTTACATCTTACTACGCCCTGTTACGCCATGAAGTAACGCAAACTACGATGTTGGGTCACTCTTCCATTATCTTTTACTGTAACTTTTATTGCCATTCTTCATCCCCCCCCCCCCGCCAAAGGAGTTTTTCCTCACCACTGTTGCACTATGCTTGCTCTTGGGGGAATTACTAGAATAGTTGGAGCTTTGTAAATTTTAGAGTATGGTCTACTCTAACTGCAAAGTGTCTTGAGATAACTCTTGTTATGAATTGATACTATGAATAGAATTGAATTTGAATAGAATTGGAAGTAATTACAATTTTTTGTAATTATTTTTATCACACTTTGAAAAGTCATCCGGTGGGCCTGGTGTGACCCTGTCATACTGGGCCGGTTTGACACTCCTGGTTTAAAGCTTATGTTCTTACCGTACTTTCATGAAAGAGCAGAATAACAATGACAACCATAAGTGCCAGATTTATATACAGAGGACTACCTGCATACTGAAGTTTTGCGATCATCTGATCGTAGAAGCATATTGATCCGGGAGTCAGCAGCTGATGACTTTTTCCTCTCTGATCTACAGCTTTTTCCAAATGATTCTACTTTATAACTTTATAGAACTTAAACTTTCACTCAAAGCAAAAGAACTGAAGCCTGTCTTGCATTTTTCCACCGACTATCAAAGCTGTGATGAATCTGCAGAAACAGATTCAAAAGATGAGAAACCACCGTTGAATCTTTGATATCGCTTTTAACTACCAAAACAAAGTGCTTTGCATGCTTGCATTTCTGCTGTCTATTAATATCCCGCTGATCGCCCTGCCGGCTGGGCTGGCGTTTCATCTTCTCTGCGCCCTCGGAGAAGCTTTCAGACCTTTCTCTGGCGGCAAAAGGCCCTCTCATATTAACAGTTGCGCTAAAAAAAATTGAAAGAAATGTTGGCATCATTTCAGGTGAGCTGGAAGGCAGATTTTCCATGTGGATAACGTTACGTGAACATGACTCTCTCATAAAAAGTGTTCTTACGTCATTGCGTCAGAATCTTCTCCGGGGGGTTAACTGAATCTGGAAGTGAAAAACTAAATATTTTAGTATTCAAAGATCAAAAAAGACTTTTGTAAAACTATTTGGTTGGCTAGTCATGTTGCTTTATGGATGAAAATGTCCGTCTGTCGTCCTCTTTTAGTCACTTTGGTTCAGATTGAAATATCTGAGCAACTATTGGCTGGATCGCCATGAACATTTTGGGCAGACGTTCATGTTCCTCAGAGGATGAAGCTCACTAACTTTGGTAATACCCTGAGCGCCACCATCAGGTCAGAGATGTTCCTGCAATATCTTAAAGCACCCATATTATGATCATTCATAATTGTTTTTGAGGTTGTACCAGAATAGGTTTCCATGGTTTTGTTTTCAAAAAACAACATATTGTTGTTGTCCTGTTTTCACCCTGTGTGTTTAGGTCTCTGTTTTATCTCCAGAGCTAGACATCTCACTAGTTTTATCTCAAGAGTGAGACATCTCACTTCTTTCCTATCATAGTTGGGAGCTACACATGCTCAGTAGCTCGGTAAGATCCCATCAGCTGATAACTCTTTCTCCAGCTTTGGTCAGTCCAAGGCAGGATCAGCTGGGAGATTTTGCACCCGTGGGCAGGGTGCAATTTGCTTTGGGGGGGGGGGGGGGGGGGGGGGGGGGGGGGGGGGGATGCATGGGATTCCCCCTTTCTGGTCTATATCTCTCTGTCTCTGCTAAATGTATCCCCCCCTCAAATAGATCAATGCTACTTCAACAATGGACCGTTCTATGCCTTAAATAGAAGTATTTTAAACTAAGTAAAGCCCTGGAACGTGAACACATAGACGCTATAGAACCATAAAATCCTAGAAGCGGTTGCTGGTTGAATGTAGTGGCTACAGAGCTCCGGGGGGGGGGCTAGCAGCGGGACTGTGAGCCGGCTAAAGACACCGTCAGATGACGGTCCTTTCAGGGGCCGAGGTGGTGGAGTTTAGCGAGAAACAGTGAGCGTCATGCGGCACTCACAGTTAAACTGAGGCACAAACACGAGTCGTTAAGTTCAGGAAGAAGATCGTAGTTTGGATTAACCCTCATGTTGGCAAATTTGACCCGTTTTCATAGTTCTTTTTTTTAAATATCCGAAATAAAAGGAAGTTGAAATACGGGTGAAAAATGTTGGGAAAAGCGGCAAAATCGATGAAAAAAAACTGAACTTCATAAAAAAACGTGACTAAAACATTGTAGAGAGTAGAGGAGAAGATCTCGAGGTTGCTAACCCAGAACAAAACAAGTTGCCTCAGCCATCTGAGGCTCTGATGGGTTTCTCAAAAGCTCTGAGTCCTTAAGACCGGATTTACCGTCGTTCGGAGGCTTTAGGGGGCTTCGTTCCAAAGCTAGAGCCAGATGTCGGTAGCGTATTAAATCACGCTCAAAAGTTAGGCTGAATGTTGGAAAGGGAAAATCAGTCACCTTTCACAGGGGTCACTTTACCTCTCACTTCCAGATATGTAAATGAAAATGGGTTCTATGGTTACCCACAAGTCTCTTTAAAGACTGGCTCATTACGTTTTCTAGGCAACTGTCATGTTTCACAAATGGTTTACAGATTTTAGGCATTTTATTATCAACTTTCCTTGAAAAATAGTGCAAAGAGCTGCTGTAAAAGGGACAAAAAAAATCTCCCCCAGAGATTTTGACATTTGTCTCTTTTTAAGTTTAACTCTTCTTTTCACTAAAATGTATAAACACTACTATCACCAACTCATTACCACTACCGTTAGACACATTTTGATAATCCAGCATTGACGCATCATTTCCTATCTTTCCAAAATTAGCCATAATTCTTGAATAAAAAAAACAAAAAACAAAAACAAACAGAAATTGTGAATTGTTTAGACTAATTCAAAAAGGATAATCACAGAAGGGTCAACGTTAAAGCCACAAATATTACTAAAACACCCAAAACTCCATGAAGGTAGAGATCCATTCTTTGTTGTAGTTGCGAAGTGCGTTGTATGCAATCATCCATGTCCATGGTAGTTCAAGAAAACCCTGTGTTTCTGACATGATTTAGAAAATGGAAGACAACACATGGGTTTAAGAAGCATTGGGATTAGGTTAATACAAAGCTGGATTTCAGAGGTCTGTAGGAAACACCTAAAACCTAAAGCCCGAATTAAGAATTGCATGCAATCAATCACTAGTGGTCACCTCGGACCAGTAGGAGGCGTCAGAGTTAATAATCATTTAGCAGGTCCGACTTTAGGAGAGGGGGAGGTGGTGACATGTCTGAGTGAGGCGCAGACAGCGGAGATGATGGAGTCGTGCTGGGAATGTGGAGTAGAGGGCGGAGGGTGAAGGGAATGCTCTGAATGGCAGGTCTGATAAGCGTGTGGCCTATCCTCACTATGTGCAGCATTACCAACCAAATGTCTGTTTACATGGAGTTAGATTCATAAAACGGGTGTGGAAGCAGTAGAAGTTTGCGTGGATGCATCCACCATCTGGTGGTGTTTGGAGCATGGGCGAGATGTCTGTGTCGCCACCCGCTGGGACAGCTGGCGGTTGGATTTCAATGAGGTTTGGTCCTCTTAAGGGATGTCTGGCCCCTAGAGAAGAGCACAGGGACAATAACACGGAACAAATAGATCTTAAAGCTGAAGTGTGTGGTTTTTGTCGCCCCCATGAGGAATTCTGAGTAATATAAACACTGTTGGCGCGTCCACATGATAGAAGCCTTCCATGATCACGCACCACCACCACCACCACCACCCCTCCTCCACGCAGTTGCTGGTAGCCCTGGAGGACATGGAGGACTAAAATATATATATATAAATATATATATATACACACTACCGGTCAAAAGTTTGGGGTCACTCACAAATTCCCATTGGACTCCATTATAGACAGAATCCCAGCTGAGATCA
>NC_048414.1:935690-937587 GCF_013103735.1 Etheostoma cragini | reverse complement strand
GGTAGAACATCTCCAACTCCAAATGTCCTTTAAATGTTGTCTCTTGTGTTTTGTTTCTTTTATCAGATAACAGGATCCGGCAGCCAAGATGGCCGACGAGTAAGTTGATATTTCTTGTTTTTATTAATTGATTGTTGTTTATTACTGTTATTTATTGTTGTTGTTTTGTTGGATGTCCGGGATGTCTCAAACACTCGTTATAAGATTTCCACATTTGGTGGAAATTTAGGTCAAGAAACAAGTGTTTGAAAGGATAAAATACTTCATTTTTAGTACATTTCTGGATGGGTCAAACAACACGGGACTGTGTCCCAGGAGACATTTTGTAAGACCACCCGCCATCTTTTACTCAACCTAACTCTCCTGTTCTGATGCTGCGTGTCAGTTAAACGTATTCAAATCTCTACGAGGAGTTCACTGAAGTACAGCATGTCAAAATGGCCGAATTGCACTTTCAAAAATTCAAACTGGCCGACTTCCTGTTGGGTTTAGGGTGTAGCTCCAATGAGCTTTATTCTACAGCTTGACGTGCTCCACATTGGCGTTTATCCGTTAATGGTTCCTTCTCGCCTCGACCGCGGCGCCCGTCCTCCTTTCTCAGATGCAGATCAGTCCCGCGGCGAACCGCGGCTGGTCGTCGTAGAAACAAACCGCCGTGACCTAACGCGACGCACACACAGAACGTGGAGGGTGTGTTTGATTCTCGGCGTGTTGCCACAGCCGGAAGGCAGATTGGTTTCTACTGAACCTGGAGGCAGACATTTTCAATTTCTTACACTGCACTGTAACTTTTTCTTCTTGTTTTATCTGTTTTTATTTTTATTTTTTTCATTTTTGCTACCCGTTTTTTCTTGTGTTTTATCAGGTTTTTTTTTATTGTAAAGCACTCTGAATTGCCCTGTTGCTGAAATGTGCTCTACAAATGAAGCTGCCTCGCCTTAAACGTACTGCAGGGGCTCCACTTTTTAAGTTTTGTAGGGGGCGCTGGTGATCCATTTTTAATCCGCCTATTCCCAAAACCCATCACCATCATGTCCTGCTCTCGTGCTGCGTGTCAGATAATCTTAGTTCCTGACCCAGAGTGTGAAATAGGGACGCCATGAGTCCCAAGCATGTCTAAGTATGACATCACAGGAGACTTTAGAGTCAATAACAAACGCCTAAAGCACCTGACCAAACGCTGCTTTTTGACGCAGTGCGAGTGAGAATGTGTTGAGTAATCATAACGACACATTTATGGATTCATGGGTATGTTTTACGACGTAACGGGCCAAATGTCTGATCGATGTTTTTGTGTTTTCACCTGCAGGAAAAGACTGTCCGCGAGGCGTAAGCACACTCTGAAAGTAAGACACGAGCACGTTTTTACTCTGTACAAAGACACTGGTTTTATAATTGGTTGGAGCTGAAAGTTCTTCCTCCACCCACAGGGCTGCATGCTGATGGTGGGAACTAATCTACTGGAAGCCGAAGCATCAATGAAGGTTGAGGAAAGGGAGAAGTTCCTCGCAGAGAAATGTCCTCCTCTGGAGCTGCCGTACTCCAAGGACGAGCTCATGGTGAGACAGGAAGAGGACCGCCTGTCCTCCGGTCAAACGGACCCGTTGTCCTATATCAATGTTCTTTATAATTCCCCAAAATAACATGATTGATTCCTCATGTTGTCCTCATGTTGTCCTCATGTTGTCCTCATGTTGTCCTCATGTTATCCTCATGTTCTCCCCATGTTGTCTTCATGTTCTCCCCATGTTGTCTTCATGTTGTCCCCATGTTCTCCCCATGTTGTCTTCATGTTGTCCCCATGTTCTCCCTCATGTTGTCCCCATGTTGCCCTCATGTTGTCCCCATGTTGCCCTCATGTTATCTTCATGTTGTCCCCATGTTGCCCTCATGTTGT
>NC_048414.1:933754-935590 GCF_013103735.1 Etheostoma cragini | reverse complement strand
AAATTTAGTCTCAATAATTCCTAATTTCTGCTTTTCTAACTCAAACATTAGGTATAATTTCCTATAAATGAGGTTTATGGAACATAAATTAAAAAAAAAACTTTAAAACTAAAGTTAATAAGTTTGTGTTACGTTGTGTTAAACATCAAAAAAGTGACAAACATTGAAAAAAGCATCCAAAGTGTTGAAGAAAAGGGCATAAATGTTAAAAACATTAATTATTAAGGCATTAAGATCAATTTCCAAAAGAAGATTTTTTAGTTCCTCTGTTTAGTCAACTTTAGCCGGGGTTCCTAATCTTCTGAGCACCACTGGATCTCCTTTAGTGTTTCCCATTAGTTACTCTCAGAGAATAACCGCAAAGCGTCTGTGTTGTTCCTTGGTGTAAAAGTAAGTAAACTTTATTTATAACCCACCTTTCACAGACAGGAGGGGTCACATAGTGCTTTACGGTAAAAACAAATAAAACCGCAACACACAAAGTACTAAGCCATATTGCGAGTTAAAAGCTTGTCTAAAAATAAAAATAAGTGGGTATACAGACATCCTCGAGCTTTCTTAGGGTGTATATGACGTATACCTGCGTACCAGGTGGACTACACACCTTGATGACGCGTCGCCATCTTCTCCCACTGTACAAAAATGGAAGCCCAAATATCCAACGGATGCATTAACTACAAGGTAGACACCGGATCCCAAAATGGTGCCTATTCAGTTCAATGCCAATGCTTGCCTGAAGCACTTCTGGGTTTACGTCCGGGACATGCGCCCCCTGTTGGTCATGTGCAGTAGTGTTTTTCCTGCTGGTCCATAGACTTTAAATCGCCTTTCCAGGGATTGAAATACCAGAACCAGGGTGTCTTATTCCCCTGTTGCTCAGAGGGATGTTGTCTTTCTTTCTCTTCAGGAACTTGTCCAGAAACTCCATGAGCAGATTAACTTGAGTGAGGAGGAGAGATACTGCATAGAGTTCAAGCTCAACATGGTGCTGAATGAGGTATTCAAGTCATTTTATTCATATATCCCCAAATCCCAACAGTTATCTCACTTATATGTCTTTTCCACCAAGGCTAACCAGGTTATTTGTGTGGAAAAGCAAAGAACCGCTTCGATATTTGGCACTGACTCTGAACCAGCACCAGGACTGCCTTGGTGGAAAAGACATAACTGTGAGCAGGTCTAGACCGGACTCTGGGATGTTGTTTACAGAAACCAACCAATTATTATGTAATCAGAAGCAGGCGAAGAAACACCATAGTGTGTATATAAGATCATTTGCCCTTTAATAAAAGTCTCTACTTCTGTCCTAAATCCTTCTGAAGGTCAGAGATCTCAACATTAAGATTGTGGACATGAGGGGAAAGTTCAAGAGACCCCGTCTGAAGAAGGTGCGCATGTCGGCCGACGCCATGCTGAAGGCCCTGCTGGGCTCCAAGCACACGGTCAACATGGACCTCAGGGCCAACCTGAAGCAGGTCAAGAAGGAGGTCAAAGAGGAGGTGAGCTGCTGGAATTCAATATTCTGTCGACCTCGTTTGTCGTCTTGGTTTCTGATACCTGCTTAAAATTAGCTTTAACTTCAAGGGGGACTTTGCTTTTTACCAACACTCGTTTAATCTCATAAGTAAACTTCATGTTACATCAGCAGGTTTAAATCCCAGTTTTAGAAAGTTGCAGAGAAACTTTTCAGCGTTCTGAACAGGCCCGTCTCAGCTGGACTCAAACCAGCTGATGGTGTCTCTGCGACTCAGCTGGTGAAGTCTCCAGAGGCTGGTTTTAGGACGTAAGAGACATCTCCTGTTACAACAGCCAAAAGGAGTCTCCAGAGGCTGGTTT
>NC_048414.1:924304-933654 GCF_013103735.1 Etheostoma cragini | reverse complement strand
ACGTAAGAGACGTCTCCTGTTCAACAGCCAATAGAGAAGTCAGCTTGTGGAGTCTCCAGAGGCTGGTTTTAGGACGTAAGAGACGTCTCCAGTTCAACAGCCAATAGAGAAGTCAGCTTGTGGAGTCTCCAGAGGCTGGTTTTAGGACGTAAGAGACGTCTCCTTTTGCAACAGCCAATAGAAAGTCAGCTGGTCGAGTCAAAAACTTCGGAAAAGCCCAGTTTTGATTCTTATTGAAAGCCCCTGAGAAAGTTAGTCGTCAACGTGGCAGTGAAGATTCATTGATTCACCTGTTAAAAACAAAGATCGTTACCTTATGTCTCGTTAAATATCTGAATTTATATTCATCGTTTTACTTGTCGTTACTTTAACATTTAAATGAAATCTGGTCTGTGTTCACAGGACAAGCAGCTTCGCGACGTGGGAGACTGGCGTAAGAACATCGAAGACAAGTCTGACAGGAAGAAGATGTTTGATAGTTAATCTGTCGGTTCGGCTCAAACGACGGAGACAGAATTTGGATCTTATGTCTTTGTAATTGAAGAGTTTTATTCCAAAATGCTGCGTATCCAACGGCAACGTAACCCGAGATTAGACATGACTGCCGTGGACATTATACTGATAAACAGTGTGAATACCTTGGGTACTACTATCAACTAAAGGTACACACCTTAAGAAAGACAGTTGGGTTTTTAAGCTTCTAGTGTGGCACAGTGTGATGTCTTGTCCACCAAGGCGAACCAGGTGCTGGTTCTGGTTCTGGTGCTGGTGCCAGTTCGGTGCTGGTTCTACTATCCAGTTCTCTAAGAATCAGCTGGATGTTCCCCAGCCTGAGACCCTGCAGACCGGTGGTTTCCTCCCCAGACCACGGTGGTTCTGGTTTACCATCCATGTCCAAAGCTAACATTAACAGCTTTCTATGGTTAACAGCTGACCGGTGGTTTCAAAATGGCGGCCAGGCGTTTTAATTTTTGAACGTCATGATAACCCCCGCCCCCCCAGCACCTGACGTAGCCGGTTCTTATCTCTAGACCAGCGCTACGTTGGTGCTGAGTTGGAACCCGTGTTCTTGGCCCAGAGCCAGGTTTACTTGTTAGGGAAAGCAAAGAACTGGTTCAATATTTGGATCTGAATCCGAGCCAGCACCAGAACCGCCTCGGTGGAAAAGACATATGATTGATGAGCGATAATGTCCTCAGTTGGTGTGCAGGGTTGTTAAAGTGTCCGACTCTTATCTTTTATTCAGGCCGTTCATTAAGAAACAGTTCAATCCAATAATTCTTCAACGCAGGTGTCTTGGAAATTATGACATTAGACTTGAAAAAGAACCATTTATTGAGGAAGGTTTTGGTCCATATGGATCTTCGTTAGGAGGATTTTCCTCTTTGTCTTTTCCTTTTTAACGAAGATCCAGAACGTTTCTCCTTTAACCCTTGTGTTGTCTTCCCGTTAACCACGAACTTGTCCTTCCAGGTCAAAATTGAAAATTAACATTTTATTTGTGCTTTTCCGATGTTTTTGTCGCTTTTTCAGATTTATTTGTGACTTTTTCCAGTTCTTGGCGCTTAAAAAAAAACCCGAGCTGGTTTAATAACAGGTTTTACACTTATTCTTGGAATTCATGGTCAACAAACCTCATTTATTTCAAATTATACGTAAGTTAGCTTAGTTAAAAAGGCAGAAATGATGAATTATTTTGAATAATAGTTCAGATCAGAGGATGTTGAGTGGATCTCAGATGGGTAGAGGTAAAAGTTTAGTCCGGACACTGTTTGGAAAGCATTAAAGAAAATAATTCAAATGCTATAAGATTAAATAAAACACTCGATTTAATGAAAGTAATCATTATTTTTACATGAGGAATGTTATATGGAATCATCCATGTTATTTTTGGGCAAATCTGGTGGAAAGAAATCCATATTTCTGATTTAAAACACTTCAATTTGACCCGTTTCAACACCAGGGTTAAATGGAGATGCTCTAGGAAATGCATGTGCAGGATCTCACTTTTTCAAGTCTAATTAAGGCTAATTACCATTTAAATTAAAGTATTTATATCCAAAGTTTTCCTTTCCATGTGTAAAATCCATACTAACCCTGAGGTAGATGAGGCAGGTGCTCGGGTACTTTTGGGATGTTTCATGTTGGAGCAAAACTCTTCAGTTGAATCTACGCTGCCTTCTGCTTGTGCCTGTACTGTCTGTACTGTGATGTATGTGTACTGTGTGTACTGAAGTATTAGTACATGAGATCTTTTGTTCTGTGAAGGCTGATTTATGCTTCGGCATCTTGATATCTGCGACGTAAGTTCCTTAAACCCACAGCACACGTGACTTTTTTTATTCTAAAATTCAGAAATTATTAAACTTAATGTGTTGACTGGGCAGAAATTCAGTAATTAGAAACTGGTACTACCCTGAGAAGTCCTTCTTATTATACTATCATTTTTATTTATTCCCTTTTATGACAGAACATCACTTGTTTTGGCACAGGTACATCTCTGAAGCATTAAAAGATGAAGGTACAGCTGATGATTTCAACTTTTTTTCAGTTTGGAACACTGTAATATAACATTTTACTAATACTAACACCTACTAGAGGTCTGTTATTTGGCCCACCAGACAAGCAGGCCAAATATATAGCTCATTATCAGGCTGATATGTGCCGTAAGTTTCAGAATTAGGCAGCAATTTTACGGTTGGTTGATTTAAAATGGATTCTCACCCTGATTATGCTGATTTTCTGCATCCATTCGATGTCCCGTCAGATAGTGAACGGTATTGGACGTCTCTCTGTTGCAGAAGTATAAATCAGCCTTTCACTCTGCACCGCCTATGGTCTGTACTAACTCTATGTCATCTTTTCTAAACTGTTCACACAGAAGTGTGATGTACTTTTCTCGTCTTGTTGCTGTCACATTAAACTCAAAAGCTTCATGTTCACCTCGTCCGTAGTCTCATTCGTCGGCTCTGACGTGCACACACGCTCATTTTTAAAATGCTGCACATTTAGATCTTGAATTAAATGTATGTCTGTGGTCAGTTGTAGAGCTATTACGTTAGGGTGACAAGACATCCCCGGTTTCAGGGGACGGTCCCTGGTTTTGGTGACCTGTCTCGGGCTGAATCTGTTAGAAAGAAAACACTGAGCAAACAGCTCAGAGAGGTTTTAGAAAGCCGTGTTTTACGATGCTAAAATCACTGATTATTTACCTGGAGTCTGGTTGGTTTAACGAACGCAACTTCGCGGACTTTTATGTTTTAAAAAACGATCTTAATCTTCAACAGAAAGGTCGAAATCCTTTCCACAATGTTGTCCGACACCTAGAATATTAATCTGAGTCCCTAATGAGAACAGCTCAAAACGTTTCTCCGTTTTGAGTTTCACAAAATCAAAAACATGACGTGTTTTGGAGGTGTTTATAAACGCTTCTGAGCTGAAAACTACCCCGGATTTTGTCTGAGAAATCTGGTCACCTTGTATTACGTACTATTGTAACGTTAGTGATTGTTGGCATTAACTATTAACTCAGTAGAGTTAGAGCACGGAGACAGCTCCAACTGTGGAACTCAGTCCATTTTTTTTTTTTAATCACACTTCTTCCAACGTAGAACAACTCAAGACTCATAACAAAACTTGCTTCATCATCTCATCTTCATATCCCTCCGCCAACCTGTTAATGACCTACAGACAGGGTACAACCCGTTAGATAGTCCCTTGTTAACTCAAAGAACAGAATACACTTGTGGAAATATGTGACTTATTTCAGTAACCCTAAAAAAAGTCATCTTACACTATTGTACAGAAGGTGTCACTAGCACTATGCTCAGAGTGAAGAACTAGTACCAAGAAGACATTTATACATGAAATATTGTACTTAAAATGTCTGTTTTTCTGCCATGATGCACAACTTGGTATCAAGCTGCTTTAGAGTTAACTCTTTATGCTAATGATAACTTAATGCTAATCCCAAATTTAACATTTTGTGAGGATTCAAAAGTCTTTTTTTCAAACTGTAAGGATTCTGAAGTCACATTATCTAAAACATTACTAATATTTCTGGATTTTTTTCAAGGTTTACACTCTAGCTAACACTTGTTGGTTGCAATAACAGTTGAACTGTAGTTAATGGGTACAGTGGCGCTGCCGAGGACGGTCTAGCCAGTCCACAAAGCATTCTGGGATGGGACATAAACGTGCTCTGGTTGATTGGCATTTCTTTAAAACCAATCACAATTGGCTTGGCCTAAGCGCCAGACGGAGCTACGTTGCCGCTGCTGAATTGTCTCAGGAAGGAAGTTGTTTTGGTGGAACATGTGTACGTTCAGAAGTAGTTTTAGTCGTCAACAGAGACTCTGATCGGACAGATAGTCTAGCTAGCTGTCTGGATTTACCCTGCAGAGACCTGAGGACCAGGTAACCATAGTCCTCAGAAATCAGCCGGAGGTTAGAGCGCCGACACAGAGACAGAGGACGGGGACGGACATCCGGACAAAATGAGTGATATCTGGCGGAATTTCCAGTGGCAACGAAGCGATCCCTTAATAGGAACGTTTTGGCTATAGACCGTGTTAGCTAACGTGAAATCGTTAGCATGAAGAACACACAGGTGTCTAAAGATTGGAACTGTTTCCACAGGATGCGGAACGGCCGTCCGTCTACACCCACCAGGTCCGGAACGGCTGCGGCCCTGACTGACGCTGAAGTCTCGAGGACGAGATCTCGCGAACTCACGTAGAGTAGAACCACAAACCCACCACCAGTTAGTTCCCATCCGGAGGAGTAGAGGGGGAACAACTCTGTGCTGTTTGTAAGGTGTAGTGCAGGAAGATCTTGATCCGCTGTGAGCACGGTGTATTTTATTTTGAAAATTAACCAGACGTTTTATTTTGTTTCTTTGCTCAACTCCCTGTCCCGCTCTGTCGGTACACGATCCGTCCTGCGCATGAGCAAAATGTTTGCGCATGTGCAGATGATATCATGATGAACGCGGATTTACGTCACTTCACGATCTGTTCCCATAGACGGTTAAAGAAAGTCTGTCTGCCTCCACCGGAAAGCTAACGTTAGTTTAGCTAACAGCTAATTCGGCTAATAGACCCTCAAAACTTAAAATATCCTTTTAAATATATAACAGCTGTCACGTCAGTTCTACTTTACTTGTGTCTTCGAAACAGAAATGTCTTTTCCAAGTTGGAACACATGAGGTGAGTGATTGAATCTTTGTAAATTGATCGATTGATTGATTGATTGTGGATTTTAAAGCAATGTTTGTTGTTGTTTTTCTTCTTTTTTGCAGATGAGCCTATCTGATTTGCTGTTGTTTCCTGTTTCCTGTTTCCTGTTTCCTGCAGAGGAAGGTTCAGCAGTTCCATGTTGCTGCGTTTGGATCATGGTTGATGGGAGGCATGGCCTTCAGATCTGACCCTGGTCCAGGTCTAAGGCCCACAATGACTGGCAATAACTAAACATTCGGTCCGTATTTTCAGGTTCATGCAGTAAAAAGTACAGCAGTTTTCTTAGCTTTATGCAGTAAAGGTACAGCAGTATTCTCAGCTTCATGCAGTAAAGATAGAGCAGTATTTTCAGCTTCATGCAGTAAAAGTACAACAGTATTCTCAGCTTCATTTAGTAAAAGTACAGCAGTATTCTCAGCTTTATGCAGTAAAAGTACAGCAGTATTCTTTGCTTTATCTAGTAAAAGTACAGCAGTATTCTCAGCTTCCTTTACTTCTCAGTAAAGGACCTTAACTGCAACACTCTTTATGCTAATGTTAACTGTACGCTAATCCCATGATGAGGTATTTTTTAATATGCAGGGAGTGGAGCAGGACCACAGCTGCAGCTGCAACCACGATCCAGGTGCTACCACAATCCGAGGAACTCTGCGAGGTGAGAAAGCACGAGGACTCTGGGGAAGAAGTTAAGTTAGTAACATGCTTAAATGACACATGAATGCACACAGATGGAGAGAGAGACGTTTTACAGTAAGCTCTTGACAGCCTGAACAATATCTTGTGTTTGGCATGTCATTCCTCGGAGTTAATGCCGGTTATATTTGCCCTCGGCTGACAGCTGTTTCAGATCCTCAGATAGCAGCTGCCTCCTCTCAAACGCCACAATTAGAAATGAGCGAGTAGAGCAGGAGAGCCATATGCAGAGAGGAGAGCAACTGTAGTAAAAGTACAGCGGGATTCTTGGCTTCATGTAGTACAAGTACGGCTGTATTCTCAGCTTCATGTAGTACAAGTACAGCTGTATTCTCAGCTTCATGTAGTACAAGTACAGCAGTATTCCTAGCTTCCTGTAGTAAAAGTACAGCTGTATTCTTAGCTTCATGCAGTAAAAGTACAGCTGTATTCTCAGCTTCATTTAGCACAAGTACAGCTGTATTCTCAACTTCATGTAGTACAAGTGCAGCGGTATTCTTAGCTTCATGTAGTAAAAGTAAAGCGGTATTCTTAGCTTCATGTAGTAAAAGTACAGTGGTATTCTTAGCTTCAAGTAGTACAAGTACAGCTGTATTCTCAGCTTCATTTATTACAAGTACAGCTGTATTCTCAACTTCATGTAGTAAAAGTACAGCAGTATTCTTAACGTCATGCAGTAAAAGTACAGAAGCAGTCTTAGCTTCAGGCAGTAAAAGTACAAGGAAATCCAAATAGTTTTTTGGGGGAGTTGCATTGGCCAGTTGTGATTAATGGGGGGGGGGAGTGGTTTTATTAGATTTTAAATAGATTTCTAATAAAACCCCTCCTGTGGTTGTTTGGTTTGGAGGATTGTTGCACCTCGCTGCTATCAACTGTCCAATGAAGCCATGAAATGCCCCAAAACGTTAGTGTTTGTGTTTGTAGTAATTTCTCCAGACGTCTGAGTCTGATGAGATTGGGCGTAATACAGATTATCTGAGATTATTTAACCTTGATTTAACATTTTTGAGCTGTTGGGGAGAAATGCGGACTCGGTCCCGTCGGACACGCAGCAGCTGATTTCACTGATTAACAACCTGTTAATCAGTGAAATGAGTGCTCTCAATGTCTTTAAGTGCTCTCAATGTCACATCTTAAAAAAACAAGAAGCCGGCTCCAACAAGCGTTGGATGTTACTCTTAGTTAAAGTCAAATGTATGATGTGTCCGTTCAGAACCGGTGTCACCGAGACGTTTTTTAGACGAATCCTCGGCCTTTGGACCGAGATGCGTTGGTGTGAGAGTCATGCTGCGGTTAAGGTGTGTATTTCTATGTTTAAGGTGTGTGTTTCCACGTTTAAGGTGTGTATTTCTATGTTTAAGGTGTGTGTTTCCACGTTTAAGGTGTGTATTTCTATGTTTAAGGTGTGTATTTCTATGTTCAAGGTGTGTGTTTCCACGTTTAAGGTGTGTGTTTCTATGTTTAAGGTGTGTGTATTTTTATGTTTAAGGTGTGTGTTTCTTCGTTTAAGTTGTGTGTTTCTATGTTTAAGGTGTGTGTTTCTATGTTTAAGGTGTGTATTTCTATGTTTAAGGTGTGTGTTTCTATGTTTAAGGTGTGTATTTCTATGTTTAAGGTGTGTATTTCTATGTTTAAGGTGTGTGTTTCTATGTTTAAGGTGTGTGTATTGCTTCGGTTAAGGTGTGTATTTCTATGTTTAAGGTGTGTATTTCTATGTTTAAAGTGTGTATTTCTTCGTGGCCTGTGGAAATACACGTTACTCAATACAAGAACAACTGTCCGTTTTTTTGGTTTTTTTTGGGGGGGGGGGCAGATTCTCAGTCCGTTGGGAGATGGGTTTGAAACCGGAGGGTCGTTGGTTTAATTCCCAGTACGAACCAAAGTACTGAGTGTGGTAGCTGGAGAGGTGCCAGTTCAACGCCTGGGCACTACCAAGGTGCTGTTGAGCAAGGCACCGAACCCCTAACTGCCCCCCCCACACACACACACACACACACATACACACACACACACACACACACACATACACACTCTCACATCTCTCCATTAGTGCATGTATAGGTTCTGAGAAGGTGTGTGTTATTCAGACCTCTGTGTAATAACAACAGAGTGAAAACATGTAATTTCCTCTACAATATTATTATTATTATTATTATTATTATTATTTGTTTTATTTTGAAGTTTCAGACACCGCTGTAAATCCTCCTGCTACAGCAGCACGGACGTCATGACGACCAACCCTGAAGAGAAGAACCGAGAAGGAGGCGAGTATCTGGAAGCTGGAAGCTGACACCAGACATGCTGAGACTGGCAGCGCCTGCGGGGGGGTGATACCAAGGTATCATGTTGGCTCAGAGAGGTGTTATGAGGACATTTAGTGTTGTAGCTCACACACTTCCATCCATTGGTTTCACTGTCTTCCACCTATTTGGTTTTCAGAATAAGACATTTGGGCCTGACATGGTTAAAGGTGGAGAGATTTTTTTTGTCACTTTTTTCAAAGTATTTTTTTTTTCAAATGTATTTTTGCACTTTTGTCGCCGTAGTGTTGCCTTTCTTCGGTTTTTTTCCAAAGTTATTACTGTTTTCAGCTAATTCTTGCCCTACTTCCTTCTTTCTACCTTCTCTTTCATTGTTTTTATCATTTTAAAAGGTTTTTATTTTAAAAGGTTTTTATTTTTTTTTAGTAAATCCATCGCTGACATCTCTGTGTTCCTCTTTATATATCGACTTTTTTTCTACCAACAATTATTCACGCTGGTTGCGGGATACATGGCTTAAAATAAAGTTTAAACCACAGCTCTAATGCAGATATCTTCAACAGGGGGTCAGGGCCCCCCTAGGGGGTCCTTGGAGTCACTCTAGGGGGGGCCATGCTCTAACCTATTACATACATATTTAAAATCAGTCATTGTAGGTTATAGGTTAGGTTATCTGGCTTTTTCAGTAATTTAAGCAATATCTTGCGATTCCGGTATAGAGGAAGTCGGCAGGGGTTGCCACGGTTACCTGTCTCCAACCGGCAAGGAGGCTCTCAGGAAGTTTAGGTAGTTTAGAACAATGTTAGCTTAACTAACAGCTAATTCGGCTAACCGCTAGCTGGCAGCTTGATTCAGCCTAAAATAACGTTACTCAAACTAAAGCCGCTCCAGCTAAATTAAGGCTTTACAGTAATAATAAAGACAAGTATTGAGTGATGGTGTTTTAAATGAGCACAACTAAAATAGAACTGACGTAACAGCTGTTAAATATTTAAACAGTTATTTTAGGTTTTGAGGGTATTTTACATACTGTCTCAGCTAGCGGTTAGCCAAATTAGCTGTAAGCTAAGCTAACGTTACCTTTCCGATGGAGGCGAACACACTTTCGTTAACGGTCTATGGGAACAGATCGTGCAGTAAATCTGCAGTGTATGTATAT
>NC_048414.1:922596-924204 GCF_013103735.1 Etheostoma cragini | reverse complement strand
CCCCCCCCCCCCCCCCCGCCCCCCAAAGGTCTGATCCCAGACTCCCCCCCTGCTGCTACTCCATACACCTCAGAGGGGAACATTGTGATATTTATTGAGCTACATTAATCTGACAGCTTTTGCTTCATTGCTTCAGGCGTGTTTCTGCAGCAGCTCGTTGAGTATCGGACACAATAAAAACTACGGAGGGAACATTTTCCTTTGACATTGATGCAGAATTAAACGAGATCTCTGATGATGGAAGTTAATGGGATAAATGTCCAGCTTTACGTTCATAAAATTGCTCGTTTTGCTGCTGAAAGACTCAGATTAATGTTCTAAGTGTCTGACAACATTATGGAAAGGATTTCTAAGGAGGTCGACCTTTCTGATAAAGATCCGAAATTGCGTTTGCTAAACCAACCAGACTCCATGTAAATAATCAGCAATTTTAGCATCGTAAAAAACGGCTTTCTAAAACATCTCTGAGCTCGTCATATTATAGCATTGTAAAACAAATGGAAGTGTTTTTGAAATAGTATTGAGTAAAAGTCGACATATTCCAGTCTGTGATTTATATCAACATCCATTCCTTTAACTTTAGTCTCAATAATTCCTAATTTCTGCTTTTCTAACTCAAACATTAGGTATAATTTCCTATAAATGAGGTTTATTGACCATAAATTCCAGAAATAACTGTAAAACTGGTTAACAAGTTAGTGGTATGTAGTGTAAAACAGCGTCAAAAGTGTTGAAAAAAGGGGACAAAAACGTAAGAAAAGTTAAAAACATCGACAAAAAGCGTCAACGAAAGTGTTGATTTTCAATTTTGACGAGAAGACACCACGAGGGTTAAAAATTTCCTTACCAGTGCGTAGCCATGTGCGGTGATTCCTTCTGAGGGATCATTGTAAATCTGCAGCAGATGTGACAGAGAGCGTTGTGTGCAATCAATAATGTTATTTTGGGGAATTAAAAAGAACATTGATATGGGACAACGGGTCCATTTGACCCGAGGACAACATGAGGACAACATGAGGGTTGATGCCAGTCCGTGTAGTAGTTGTGGAGATATTTCACCGCATCACGAACTGACGGACCATAATCCACGCTGTTTAAAAATAGCGGGCTGGTCCTTTAGGGCATTAACACGGCCTCGGTTGCAAAGTTCAGTTCCACTAAACGTCCTGGATCTCAACATTGAAGTCTTAAGATACGGGATCCAAACGTGACACGGGGGACAGGTGGAGGATCAGACGGAGCCGAGGAGACTTCAGATAGTTTGACTCAGAAAACAGAACCGTGGGACGCGAAGTGTTTGAAATTCTTAAAAAAGATCCGTTTTCGACCCGGGAGGACAACACGAGGGTTAACTCACATAAAATGTACAAATAGATAGATAGATATATATTAATTGATCCCCAAAAATGGGAAATTACAGTGTTACAGCAGCACACAAAATATACATACATACAATATACATGAAATAATAATAGTAACAAAATATAAGAATAAAATATAAGATGGGCTGCTCCTCTGTTGGAGCAGTGTGGGGTGGAGAGGGTGGAGCTGCTCCTCTGGTGGACCGGTGGGGGGTGGAGAGGGTGGAGCTGCTCCTCTGGTGGACCA
>NC_048414.1:921258-922496 GCF_013103735.1 Etheostoma cragini | reverse complement strand
GTCTCTGGGTCTGTGGGTCTGTGGGTCTGTGGGTCTCTGGGTCTCTGGTCTCTGGTCTCTGGGTCTCTGGGTCTCAGGGTCTCTGGTCTCTGGGTCTGTGGTCTCTGGGTCTCTGGGTCTGCTATATGTGTAGAGGAGTATTTTGGGGTTTGCATGCGCATTCTTTGCCCAACGCCAGGTGGGAATGCTTCATCTTGTCCACACGGATGTTAGGAGTGTGTGTTTTGGAGACAGTTAAAAATGGGATTGGTGTGTAGCGGCAGATTAATGCTAAACGTTCACGGTTTGTTGGTTTTTAGGGAATTGTTTAGTGGTTTTTTGAAATGTTGTAACAATGCACACACTTGGTAGTTGATGCTTAATTGTTTTTTTAGATTACTTTAATGTGCTTTTATTGTCACATGAGGTGGAAGTGTTGAACATGTGTGTTTCTTCTTCAACAAAAAAACAGCATAACTACTCAGATTACAATTCTTGCATCCTAAATAAAGAATACAAATCCTTTATCCTCAGTCAGCTCTTTTATCGTAAGAGAGAGAGAGAGAGAGAGAGAGAGATAGATAGATAGATAGATAGATAAATGGATAGATATTTTATTTATCCCGAAGCAAATTTTAGACATCCGGTCCCACACATACACACACATATACACACATATACAAACATATGTCACACATACACACACATATACACACATATACACACATATGTCACACATACACACACATATACACACATATACACACATATGTCACACATACACACACATATACACACATATATACACATATACACACATATACACACATATATAACTCATATACACACGTTTAGACACGTATTCACACATATACACACATGTATATCATGTGTATCACGTAGACACACACACACATCTATCACACATTTATCACACATATATAAGAATAAAATTAAAAATCCTTCACAGAAATGCAGTGACCATGATAAGGTGACACTATGGTAGACTGGGTGTAAAACGGGAAAAAGTGAACAGTGCAGTAGATCATAATAAAATATCACCTATAACTCTAAAATATAAAGATAATAACCTCTAAACTGATTGAATAAGAATGAGAACACCATGTAACACTATGGGAATAAGTTATGAGACCTTACAGATGTTATGACCACAGTTACAGTTATAACATCCTAAGGCGATTGTTATGTTACATCCTGGGACTTTCTATAGTAGTTTTTAAAAAGTCGTTTTTAGAAAC
>NC_048414.1:918681-921158 GCF_013103735.1 Etheostoma cragini | reverse complement strand
ACAGGGAGGTGTGTTCAGGTGCATTCTGGGCGTGCTGGTCTTACAGGGAGGTGTGTTCAGGTGCATTCTGGGAGTATTACTATCTTGAAACAGCAGGAAGTTATTGCGCCATTTACCAACAAAAACCTCTAAAGTCAATATCGCAGCATTTCACTGTTATATGCAACCTGTAGGGGGGCTCTATAGAGAAACCTGTAGGGGGGCTCAATAGAGAAACCTGTAGGGGGGCTCTATAGAGAAACCTGTAGGGGGGCTCAATAGAGAAACCTGTAGGGGGGCTCTATAGAGAAACATGTAGGGGGGCTCTATAGAGAAACCTGTAGGGGGGCTCTATAGAGAAACATGTAGGGGGGCTCCATAGAGAAACCTATAAGGGGGGCTCTATAGAGAAACCTGTAGGGGGGCTCTATAGAGAAACCTGTAGGGGGGCTCTATAGAGAAACCTGTAGTGGGGCTCTATAGGGAAACCTGTAGGGGGGCTCTATAGAGAAACCTATAAGGGGGGCTCTATAGAGAAACCTGTAGTGGGGCTCTATAGAGAAATGGCCTAAATTGCAAGGGGTAATAGCAACTATTTTCTGTCATATTCTTTCAAGTTTGTCACAACAAATCTGTGCAAACTCAAGTAAGCCCGACCAGACATCTCCTTCAGTGTGTTTATTGGGTTGTAGTGTCTGCAGCTCACAAGGTAGATTATTCAAATTCAATGTGTACGTCTTTCTAAATGTTCATCTGATGAAAGCAGTCAATACAAATACCGCAGCTTTAAGAGCAGACAAGACACAGATTCAAGCTTCGGACTCAAACATCTTCTTCCTCCCGTCCATGCCGGCTTTGTCCTCGATGTTTTTACGCCAGTCCACAACGTCTCGCAGTTCCTTATCCTGGAACACCAAAGACAACCAAAAATCAGGAGGTTTCATCAAAGAGCCTCTATACTAAAGATAAGGCATTGCAAGCAGCGCCAACGGTACGAAGCGGTCCACACTAGAGATTAGAGCCCAAACTTGACCCTCGGGCCTTGTCCTCGGGCCGGGCCCATAATCAATCATTTTTTTTGTTTTTAATCATTACTTCATTACTATAATTGGGGGGGGAGGAAGCCTCTGCAGCTTCTTCCGTATCGCACATAGATCCTCTGAACCAAGAGTTCGACTGGTGGAGCCAATTGTCAGCCGAACTGAACCCAAACCACAAACCTTTTTTAAACTTAGTAGTCTTCACTCGACATTCTAACCCCAACCGGTCGTCAGACACCGCCTACCAAGAGCCTGGGTCTGGGTCTGGGTCTGAGTCTGGGTCTGGGTGTGAGCCTGGGTCTGGGTCTGGGTCTGGGTCTGGGTGTGAGCCTGGGTCTGGGTCTGGGTCTGGGTCTGGCCCAGGTTTCTTCCTAAAAGATAGTTTTTCCTCTCCACTGTAGCCCTGTTGCTTGCTCTGGAGGAAACTACTAGAACTGTTGGGTCCTTGTAAATTATGGAGTGTGGTCTAGACCTGGTCTATCTGTAAAGGGTCTTGAGATCACACTCGTTATGAATTGATACTATAAATAAAATTGAATTGAATTGAATTTCACCTCTGCCTCAAGTAGCGGTTTAATCTCGTGTACATCCACGGATGTCCGTCCCCTTCCTCTAAACTCAGACTATCGTGATTGGTAGAAATAAATGTCAATGAACCAGAGCAGGATTTTCTCTCAACCCGGGATGCTTAGTGGACTAGCCAGACCCTCCTCTTCAGCGCTGTGGAAGAGGGTCTGGCAATGCGAGACTATCTACCTCCTAACAACGGGTTTCTAAGACGCCGCCGCTCCTCACCTCCTCTTTGACCTCCTTCTTGACCTGCTTCAGGTTGGCCCTTAGCTCCATGTTGACCGTGTGCTTGGAGCCCAGCAGGGCCTTCAGCATGGCGTCGGCCGACATGCGCACCTTCCTCAACACGGGCTTCTTGAACTTGCCCATCAGGTCCTGAACCTTGATCTTCAGGTCTTCAATCTGGATCATGGGGGACGGAGCAGAGGCCACGATGGATGTGGGGATGTGACAACGCATCGGAAATCAGTTAAAAGTAAATATAAAAGTGTGAAGATTACAATCGGTTGAGATGAAAAAATGAATCTCAACGTAGTTTTTCTACTTTAGACTTCAGACGTCATCTCAGTTTATTTATATGAAGAGGTACTTTTCTATTTATTTAGTTATTTTGATGTGGGGTTTGCTTAGGGGTTAATTTCATTCCTAAATTTTGTTCTTTAAGATAAATAAAGTTTAAAATGCACTTTTGATAAGAGGGCACATCCGTTGTGTTGCATAGTTTCTAGAAGTGAAGGAACGCTTTTCAGTCATTTGCCAGCAACAAATTCTGAGAACTTCAAATTGTGAATTGTGGGCACCCGGAGAAGGTTTATCATATCTAGTTTTGAGTTGGGTGTATCGTTACAGCCGACTACTGACTGATGTTTTTAAAAACTAGAGCAACTA
>NC_048414.1:916691-918581 GCF_013103735.1 Etheostoma cragini | reverse complement strand
GAATGCACCTGAACACACCTCCCTGTAAGACCAGCACACCCAGAATGCACCTGAACACACCTCCCTGTAAGACCAGCTTCAATCAAGATTTACACATAAAACATACGATTAGTTTAAAAACATCATTCATTCTTATAAAATAAACTGAGTACAGCATATTAAAACTACTTCTACTTTGATAATATAAAGATGCTGCTGTACTTTTTACACAAGTAAGACTTTGAATGAAGGACTTTTCCTTTGAATGAAGGGTCCAAAAAAAGGTCCAACTACTTCCAAGGCTGCACCTAACGATTACCTTCACTGTGGAATAATATGTATAATATTATTATTATAATTATATATATTATATAATAATATATATATGGAGTTGTTTCGTCTCTGAAAAAATGTGGATCAGAGTTTCCCCAAAAGCCCAAGACGACGTCCTCAAATCTCTCGTTTTGTCCTCAACTTTAAGATATTCAGCTTACTGTCAGACGAGCATTTCAATAAAGACGGAGAGAAATATACTTTCCCAAAATATTATAAAAACACATCCCACGTGACCCTGAAATGAAATCTGTGAAGTTAATTCATCTCAGACTTTTAACATCAAGAACTACAGAGAAGAGATCTGAGGTACGGCTCTTTTTATATATATATAGTATATATATATATGCTTTTTATTATATATGTTATAAATGTTATTTTCTTTCTTAATATTAAGTCTTACAAGTTTTCTTTTTACATTTCAGGTATTCAGACGAGTCTGCTGGGCTGCAACGACACTGTGAGTTCATCCTATTGATTAAAGGTGTTGATCCGTGAACCAAATATAAAGAAAAGCATCACACGGTGTCTTTGGCCCATAATCAAATTTGAGGTAGTTCGAACATTTTGGTACATTTAAAGAATCTTACGGCTTATTTCCCGATCTCGGCGAATGAAAAACGGCTGCAAAGAGAAGCTCAAAATTTAAATTTTTCAGAATCAACCAGTTAGAAGAAATCTTCTCTCAAAGGGCAACGAGCAGACCGCCAACCTGGACCCTGTTTTCCTGTGTTTGGGTCTAAGTGAGTTCTCTTTAATAATCCTTTTGGGATGACTCCTCCGAGGAAATTGTAAATTCCAGCAGCAGTTTTAGCAATAAAAAAAATAAAAAAGACAGTATAAAGATAACAATGAAGCATGTCTCTGGCTGACTTGAGCGACTTTTTGCTCCGTTTGGTCAGTGTTTTCTTTGTTTTATTCCAATTTCGGGTCTGTCAGTCACAGTGTAAACCGGGGACAAAGCCAGCTGAGGACAGGTCACCAAAACCGGGGACGTGTGGTCACCCTAGTTTGGCGCTAACGTTAGCAATCAAACAATTGAAGCTAAAAACGTTTCGGAAATGACTGCTAGCTTAGCTACAAGCTAGCAGTCGAACACAACAAAGACTGTCACTTGAATAGCGTTCGAAATCCTTTTTTTAACCATAAAAACAATCGCGAAATTATGTTCACTAAACCCACCAGACTCTATGTAAATAAACAAGGGATGTAAGCTTAATAAAACACACTTCATTCACAGAAAAACATATAGACTATTAAAAGTACACTAAGCACTATGGCTTTAGTTACTTTAGTTACTCCACTACATTCATCTGTCATCTTTAGTTGCTAGTTACAGGAGAGAGGACAACATGGGGACAACATGGGGACAACATGAGGGCTTAAAGGGGTCAAATTTGACCCAAGTATCAACATGAGGGTTAATATCAAGACGTTAGGCACTAAAAGTTTAACTGCGGCTGTCGTTCGATGACTTTCCTTCACTCTGAGTGTCAGAAGCTCGATGGCACAAGATAATACAGATAACAATCTCAAAGGGCGGGTTATTTATAATGAGGCGGGCGCGGGGGGGGGGGG
>NC_048414.1:914335-916591 GCF_013103735.1 Etheostoma cragini | reverse complement strand
GATAACATGTTCCCCTCAGAATTAGGAGTTAAAACCTTTTTTAAATGAGAACTTGTTGCCGAGGGAGACGGGATGCAGCTGTGATGGAGGCGAGAGATTTAAGAAGATTTTAACAACTGCTAGTCAGGTTAGCTACGTTAGCTCGTGCTCTAATCAAGTAAGGATTTAAGGAGAGCTTGATTTTATGCATCAGACTCCTCGCAAAATGTGAATACGTCCTTATTGTGCAAAGATATTTGCATAATTGTCATACTTATGAATGCAATTTTAATTATTTGGCCCTGAGAATCCTGAACCTTTGTCCCAGTTTCAGTTTGGTTAATAAATCCAAACCAGTTACAGGCTACCTGTTCTACATGTCGTGTAACGGATGAAAAATAGCCTGGTGCATTTACAACAATGCTAATTAATGTAAACTGTCCCTGTCAATTAAATTAAATTAATGGTTCACTTCAGAAGCTACAGGTTATGTTTTGGTTAGCTAGAGTTTGGTTAAGTTAGGTTGTAGTTTAACGGTTCCGTTAAGTGTTTTTTGTTGTTTTTGTCCTCTTCAGTCAATGAAAATTTCCCCTTCATAGCAAACATGTCAGTTTAATGAAATGGAATTTATGGTATCAAATCACAACGAGTTATCTCAAGACCTTTTAAGTCAAAGTCTGCTTTATTGTCAATTTCTTCACAGGTCAAGACATACAAAGAGATCAAAATTACGTTTCCCCCTGTCCCACGGTGGAGACAAGACATATTTTACCAATTAGGTCCACAGACAAACATAACATTCAAGTAAGCAAAATAAAACCTAAAAATAAGAAGACATATACAAGGAAGAAAATGAGAGCAGCAACATTTTAGTTGAAAATGTGCAATTATGCATACAGTAGACAGTCAATATCATAATATATTATAATAATAGTGCAACAAGTCAGGCGGTAGCATAGTGGTGCCGGTTATGTAAGAGCAGCAGAAATGTGTTCAGAAGTGTTTTCAGGACAACAACAACAACAACAACAACAAGTTGCAAAGTTTGCAAGTGTGCGAGTGGAGTAGTGCAAGGCAAACAACAACAACAACACTACTTTTCTTTTTAATAAGAACCACAACGTTACCTTCCGACTGTAACGATCATGCAAACACTAACACCGCAGCTAGTAGTTTAATTACATTTGAATATTGAATCATGAGATAAAAGTCCGGTGCCTTCGTTTGGAGTTGACTGGTGTCCGTACGGTGACATTTGCACACTTTGAATGACTTTAACTTCTCGATATGTTGTGAAATGTTAAAATATGTTTTGGTGTTTTATTTTGAACAACACACACGTGTGTAAAGTGGTCCTTGCTGTAATATATTTGCTAGTCCTTAGTTTACAGTACGGGTGTGAGGAGACCGAAGAAGAGAGAGATGTGTTCATACAAGGCACTGTAGTACACAATGTATGCACATATTTTGGTTAAATCTCTCGTAAATGCTCCAAAGTCGTCATATCCAACAGATTTTCTAACGTGTCCTCAGGTGATTTCTCATTGGCCCAGAGTGTCCTCTATGAATATGGTACTCCGAAATGTGAAGCGATGTTGTTCTCCCGTTGATGTTTCTTAAGTCGGATTTAATTTGTACTGTTGAAATATTAAAGAAAAGGATGTACTGTATGTGACGGTTGGTTTAAGTTGTTTTGGTGTTGATATACGCCCTATTTGCACAGGACAAATATTACCCAGGGTCCTTCACTCATTTGTTAGCCATGCAGAGGCCTCCTGTGATCTTAATACCGTGCAAATCTGTCGTTTCTTTTAAATTTCAAAGTAGTAATTCCACCGTTAATTACCTTCCTTATTTCTACAAACACGTGTGTGTGTGTGTGTGTGTGTGCGTGTGCGTGTGCGTGTGCGCGTCCTCTTAAAGTTGCACTATGAGTTCCTGTATGGTCACTTCTGTCACTAATCCCCACCCCCTTCCCCAACCATCTTGGTTGTGATTGGCTGGAGAGGTTTGTTGTTTTTTGATGCACAGCCTGTGCCTGTAGTGTCTGTGTACAACCCTTGTGTTGTCCCCCGAGACCGGGGTGTTTTCGGGGGGGGGGGGGGGGGGGGGGGGGGGGGCAGCTAGTGGATCAAGGAGAGAAGCCTACGATTTGAGAAAAAAATGAAATCTCGCTAAAACCACACAAGAACTCATAGTGTCCAGCTGGGAGGAGGCCTCGGGGAAGACCCAGGACTAGGTGGAGGGACGTCCAGCTGGGAGGAGGTCTTGTGGAAG
>NC_048414.1:909440-914235 GCF_013103735.1 Etheostoma cragini | reverse complement strand
GGCCTCGGTGAAGACCCAGGACTAGGTGGAGGGACGTCCAGCTGGGAGGAGGCCTCGGTGAAGACCCAGGACTAGGTGTAGAGATTATATCTCCACCCTGGCCTGGGACGTGGATAGTTCCACAAAACTTTTTTACAAGTGAAATAACTGATCAGTTCATTACTTTCGTTAAATTTGGGTGTTTTATTCAATTTTACAGCATTTGAATTCATTATTGAATAAAAGAAAGTTAACAGAAAGCTTTAAAACCCCCAAAAAGGGACTAAAACATCGGGGGAAAGCAACAATAGTTTAAAAAAAAACAACCAAAAAAAACCACACATTTAATTTAAGATTTTTACCCGGAAAAGCCAAAAGTTGCACGGTCGGCAGGAAGACAACACGAGTGTTAACAGTGATGCATTTAAGGGTTCAGATGCGGTAGTTTGTCTGTCACCAGCTGCCCCCCCCCCCACCCCCCCTACACCCCAATAGATAAACAACCAGAGCGAATTCCTTTCTGCTTTTACACCTGTCAGCAATATATTAGGGTAGAATAACAATAAATAATTTGGATCTTTACTGCGTCGCTTTAACAATAAATGAAATAAGGTTGTCTCCTCACTTCAGATGAGCCATTTTTACATAATCCTACATATTGCTGAAGTATTGTAATTTGGATAATTACAATTTTTTTATTTATTTGAAGTTGGTTGTTGATTTTTTTTCTACCAAAAATGTTTTTTTTTGAAGATTTTGGCGCCTTCTTCGGACCTGTTCTTGCCTTTCCTTCCTTCTACTGTCTTTTTTTAGAAGTTTGTTGCTTAAAAAAAACCAAATTGCACTGGTTCCACACAACTTACATGCATCCAAGCAATTTTCCTTTTTGCGATACTTTTGATGTATTTATAAACATATCTGAAATCGCCTCAAATTTAAAATCACAAGCGTTACAGCTACTATAAAATGAAGGTGTTGTCTTCCCGTCAAAAATGAAAATCAGTACTTTTGTTGAAGCTTATGTAAGTTTTTCTTACGTTTTTGTCCCTTTTTTCAACACTTTTGTTGCTTTTTTTCTAAATATTTGTCACTTTTTTTTATGTTACCAACACCACGTAACACTAACTTATTAACTTTATTTTTGGAAATTACGGCCAATGAACCTAATTTATTATAGATACATTGGAAATTGGCTCAAATCTGAAAACACAAGCGTTAAAGGTGCTATAAAATGAAGTTATCGTCTCGGTCCATTAGGTTCCCTCTGTCTGTCCACCCCTCTCTTTCCTTGTCTCTGCGGGACGCCTCCTGTTAACAGCTTCTTAATGGCGTCCACTTAGCGTGTCTTAGATGTCTCCCGAGTAACTCGACTCCGTCCCACCTGCTGTCTCTTCAGCTTTCATCACCGCGGCTCCCCGGGTCCCTTCATCCAGCCGTTCTTTTACGCAACAACACCAGAAGTGTTCATAAATTCTGTAATATATATAACATGAGTACTAAGTCTCCATGTTATTGATCCACACTCTCATGTTGTCTTTGTTTTGTCTTTAGCTTTTATCTCCACGCCTGCTTTTTGGGGATCGAAGGAGGAATAATGCAATCAGTGAAACAATCCGCAAGGAAGCGGCTATTTATAATGGTTGGATAGTGAGGGGATTTGAGGGTGAAGGGGGGGGCAGATCTAATATTTCAGGTGCTGGTGAGCCCATTGGTCTGTGAGGAAATTAACTTCCATAAAGAGAAAGATGGGGTTCCCTCTGCCTTCGGGGAAATGCAATATAAACCCACTTATTTTCCCAAATCTGTCGCTGTGTTCAGTTTCCAACTCCGAACAACCAAAAGGTAAGAGACATTTACATTTCTTCTGCTGATTGTTTTCGGGATTCCTAGACAAGTGTTTTTGGTCGGCATGCAGGTTATTGGTTGTTTTTTGTTGGGTTTTTGTTAGAATTTCTTTTATTTTGGACGTTTGCTTGTCAGAAACTGTTGCTGAAGCAGGATTAAGTTGATGACGTACACTTGGAAGTATTTGGGATATTGAAGGGTAGCTACTGTTTTTTTCAACCTGGACCCTAAGTTCCTATGTTTTTCAGTCTAGTGACTGATAATGGGAACAACAGTCATTGATGTTGGTTCAGTATTAAGCGAGATCGTTGCAGTCGGCAGCTGCAAAACGAGCTACAATGTGAGTTAATAGGGTAATTGTGCAGCTTTTATCTAATTTACCTTCACAAATGTGCTAATTTTGCCGCTGACAGACTCAGATTAATATTCTAAGTGTCTGGCAACGTTATGGAAAGGATTTCTAAGAAGGTCGACCTTTCTTTCAAAGAGTAAGATCCTTTTTTTAAACATAAAAACATCAGCAAAATTGCTTTTGCTAAATTCACCAGACTTCATGTAAATTAACAGTAATTTTAAAATGATAAAATACACTTCATTCACAGTCGACAGAAGCAAAATTAAACCATGAACAGCCGTTTTGGGTCATCTTTCCACTTTTCCAACCATCACATTTCTAGATTTTGTTGAAATAAACACAGTTAACTAATTTACATGTGAGAATACGTTGGCTCTATACATGCTAAAAGTTTTGCTTTTTTAAATGGAGTCTGGTGTTTTTAGAGCTAGCGACGTCAGAGCTGTTTCTGGTTAAACAGAAAGGTCTCAAAGAGGTTTTAGAAGTCTATCTCTGTTTCCATAATGCTGTCAGACACTTACAAATATTAATCTGTCAGCGGCAAAATGAGCACTTTCCACCCATCCATCCATCTTCAGCTGCTTATCCGGTATCGGGTCGCGGGGGCATCATCAACAGTAAGAGACCCCAAAGTTCCCTATCCAGAGCCACATTAACAAGCACTTTTGTGAAGGTACCTACAAGCTGGACAATCGGCCTTATTACTTACATCGTAGCTTGTTTCGCCGCTGCCGACTGCAGCGATCTCTCTTAATGCTGGACCAACGTCAACGATTGTTTTGCCATCTTACAAACTGGAATGCGTAGTTCTCAATTATATCTGGGCCTTAAAGGAGGATCTTGACGCTGTTTTACTTTGTCACTTTACTTCCTGCGTTTCTGACATCATAACTGCTACGGCCACTAGAGGGCGCCGCCGCTAGAAACTTAAATGTAGGTCAGAATTGCTGCTTGACAGTCTTATATAAACACTTATGAATGTCTTTATTCTGTTGGAAATCTTGATCTACTCAACAGGGGCGGACCACAAAACTCTGGGTCCTGTAGAAAGAGATTCTCTTTGGGTCCCTCCCCACCTCACATGACAGCCCTGGGTACTCAGCCCCATTACTCCCCCCCCCCTTAAAAAACACATGCCATTCAGTGTTGTTAGAGAAACATTAAATCCAACTCAGGATTGGCAGATGAGGGAAAAAAACATTGTGGTTTTAAAGAATTCCTTGTCACATCTTTTAGACATTTTGGCTCCGCTCCACTCTATTGTGGAGTCCCACAGGGATCTATTTTAGGTCCTCTTCTTTTCTCTTTTTATTTGCTCACTCTTGGCTCCATACTGTCACCTAGTGCTTGCATTTTTTGGGAATTGTTGGGTTTCTGTAAATAACGTAAAAAATCAGTAAAAAAAAGTGTAAAAATCAACACTTTTGTTGACGCTTTTTATTTTTATCTTTTAAACTTTTTCTTAGATTTTGTCTCTTTTTTTCAACAATTTTGATGTTTTCAACACTACGTAACACTAACTTATTAACTTTAGTTTTACAGTTATTTTTGGAATTTATGGTCAATAAACCTCAATTATAGGAAATTATTCCTAATGTTTGAGTTAGAAAAGCAGAAATTAGGAATTATTGAGACTAAAATTAAAGGAATGGATGTTGATGATAATCACAGACTGGAATATGTCAACTTTTACTCAATACTATTTCAAAAACACTTCCATTTGTATTTCAAATGCTATAAAATTGAATAAGACGCCCCAAAATTACTGAAAGTAGAGATTTGTACTTGGCAAAGAGCGTTGGGTGGAATCAATCATGTTATTTTGGGGAATTGAAAAGAACATTGATATAGGAGAACACGTCAATTTGACCCTAGGGTGAAGAAGCATGGCACAGTTATGCAGACGAATCTGGACCACTACTAACGTGTCTTGATGACATAAAGCCTGGATGGCTCTTAACTTAAGTTTTAATGAGAGGAGAACAGATGTGATTGATTTTGGTGGCACCAATCTAATTCTAATTTTTCCCAATTTCAAATGACGTCCACAAATAGAAACTTATCAACAGTCTCAGTAAAGATAATGGCAGCGTGGCTGTGGTAGTCGTAGTAGTTCGTGGCGTAGCAGCAGAGCTGTGAATGAGCTTATTTGCAGTTTTGTGAAACGTTGGCGTCGTACTTGAGCTTGTCTTCGTTCAGATGGTCGATGTTGAGCTGCTTGCGTCTGGCGGCCAGGATCTTCTTCTTCTTCTCTCTCTCAGTCTCTTTCTTTCCTCCCCTCTTTGAGTCCGCCTGTAGAAGTAACACATGTGTTCACATCTGCATCTGGAGGGAAAGTAGCTGAGAAATGCAACCGAGGACATTTACATGTTCTTTTGTTTCTAGTACTTAAGTATAATCTGGACATACTTGTAGTTACGTGTTGGCATTTTATGTTGATTTAACTTAAGTTAATAAATTAGCTGAGATCTAGTTACCCTACTAATTGTATGGGTGTCTGCTCTTGTTTTATGTCTCCTAATTCAACCCACATGTTGTCCTCATGTTGTCTTCATGTTGTCCTCATGTTGTCCGCATGTTGTCTTCATGTTGTCTTCATGTTGTCCTCATGTTGTC
>NC_048414.1:908201-909340 GCF_013103735.1 Etheostoma cragini | reverse complement strand
AAAAAAATCTCGTTTTGGGAATTGATCTTAATTGAAGAAATTAGGAGAAACCCAACCTCTCTAGCATGTCTTTATGCATCCTGATGAAGTTCCCTTGGCCTTTGGAATATATTATTCTTGGTGTCCTTTAGCATTTTCCTAATTTTTGAATTAAGACATTTAGATCAATTCCCAATAGATGATCTCTTTTTTTGTATTCCTATTTTTAGTCAACATAAGCATGAGTTCATAAACCTGTGAGCACCACTGTAACTGATCCCCATGTGTTTCATATCAAAATGTTCAGAACAAACTCAGCTTTCTGCATAACGACGCCAGATATTGTTCCAAATCAATGCGTAAAGAGATAATTTGGCCGTAAAGCGGAAATATGTCTCAAATCCCTTGTGAAAACAACCCAACCCTCCATTGTTTTGTTCTTTGAAATGAGTTTACCAAAAGTCTTGGGTTCACAAAAGTAGCGTCACATATTAATAAAATGAATAAATGCCTAAAATGAAATGTAGTAACATTGCTTTTTGAGTCGGAGTGTCATCAGACGTGTTGTATTGCAGGTAGAGATGACACAAATAGAAGAGAATAGAAAGGGTGAAGGTTCAGGCGGAGGAGGAATGCTTCTGTCCATCTTTCAGACGTAATAATAACTCCACTCAGAGGACACAGGCCACCAACTGAGAGCATCAGCAAAGGAAAACCCTAGAGTCTAAATTAAGACCAGGATCAGGGGGCCAGTTGTCCCCCCTGGCATCCCTTTAATGAAAGGTCTGTCCTCTGGTAGAGTACCAGGAAACACTCGATACCTCCTCTGTTGGTCCAAACGTCTCAAAGACGTCTCCCAACCAACTATTCCTGCGTCCAAGCGGGAAAACAGAGAACTAAGAGGTTGTCTAACCTTTCTATAGATTTATATTTGTAGAGCACTTTAAAACAACCAAAGTGATGTACTGAAGAACACAAAATACATAAAATACATAACTCACAGAGTCATTAACCCCTCGTGTTGTCTTCCCGTCAAAATTGAAAATCAACACTTTTGTTGCCGTTTTTATCAACGTTTTTACCTTTTTCTCCCGTTTATGTCCCATTTTTCAACACTTTTGACGCTTTTTTGAATTTTTGTCCCTTTTATTGATGTTTTC
>NC_048414.1:905697-908101 GCF_013103735.1 Etheostoma cragini | reverse complement strand
TCCCCCAAGAGGAATTCTACGTAATGACAACAAAACTGTTGGCGCGTCCACATGATACAAGCCTTCTGTGATAGCATAACCCCCCAGCCAATCCACACAAGTTTTTTAGTAGCCAAGGAGGACACGGAGGATTAAAAAAACATGGACTCGTCAGACATAGTCACACTGAGAGACACAGAGAGTCGTGTGAAGCTGAGAGTCTTCGTTAGCTTTGTAGCAACGACTTGATTGTAACGGACGTTTATTAATACCCAAAAGATAAGCTTTAAGTGTGCTGTTGGCTAATCGGGATTTGAGTTGGCGGTAGTCGACACGTTGACACACTAAGCCGAAATCCTCTCTGTGACAGTCTGGCGAGGTCGGTGACTCGAGTCCGTTTGGTGTGCACCGTGCCGTCGTCTGACCGCCTTCATTTGGGCCGATTTGTGTGATACGCCATCTATCAATTCCCTATTTACGTAAAATACCAGATCGAATTCCTAACAAGCCTCCGTGATGGTCGCCTTTGAAATTAAGAAGAAGCCAGACCCACTTGATGCATTCGTCATTTCAAGTTTAAATTTTGTTTCGGGCGACTATACGGATTAGCGCCGCCTGTTGTTATGGAGACTTACGCAGAACTACGTATGTGTCTAAGGATGTTCCTGGGTATAGTAGTTGGTAATGAAACAACCAAATGTCACTATCTTCCTAAGTCATGGTTGTTATTGGATAATAAAAACACTCTTGGTAAAGGGCGAATACACATGACCTTGGGCCAGGTACCTACCCTGACCCAACCAAGCAATCAACTTAACGTTGAACCCTCTGAAAATAACACTCATTCAAACATTAAAACAAAAACAAAAGGCAAAAGTTTTGCGTTTTGGACAACCCTGTTAGTGCAAAATCCTGGACCCTGGACTAGATCCTGGACGGCGGTTCAATGGCACCGTTAACACCGATAATCCACAACGCACATAAACCATCTTCCCTGTGATTCACTAGAAAAAGCCCCAAATCTGAGCTCCGACGGAGACATTTATGCACACAAACCGTGGCTGAAAACGGGGATACAGTCTTCCTCACAGAGGACAAGTTGGGCGTTCGTCTTCCATCGGGGACGACGTCGGACATACCAAGAAACAGGGTGAAAAGGTCAAATTAGAGAAGCGGGTTAGATTTAAAATGCTTGTCCGTGTGCAAACTTCCCTCTCGAGACAGAGGTGGATTAACCCGTGATTAAATCCATTCGGTGGAGATCAGTCCAATAGTCTTCAGGTGTATCAGCAGCGGAGTTTGAGCTCTGTTTCAACAGGGAACCGACTCCTCTTGTTGTTAACCCACCGACTACCACGGCTAGGACCTCCAAACAATCATTAAACCAGCAAAAAAAGGTTTTTAGCAAGAAAAACAAAAGCTCCAAACAAATGGTGGCCAGTCAGATCAGAGTGTCATCAAATCTGCATGAAACTGGACCGCAGGTCACACCCGGCACCAGAAATACCCCGAAAATGCATCTTGGATTTCTCTTAAAAGTTTGATTTTATCTGTGAGGAAAAATGCTTTAACCCCCATGTTGTCCCCATGTTGTCCCCATGTTGTCCCAATGTTGTCCCAATGTTGTCCCCATGTTGTCCTATATCAATGTTCTTTTTAATTCCCCAAAATAACATAATTGATTCCACCCAACGCTCTTTGCCAAGTACAAATCTCTACTTTCATAAATTTTGGGGCGTCTTATTCAATTTTATAGCATTGTAAAACAAATGGAAGTGTTTTTGAAATAGTATTGAGTAAAAGTTGACATATTCCAGTCTGTGATTATCATCAACATCCATTCCTTTAATTTTAGTCTCAATAATTCCTAATTTCTGCTTTTCTAACTCAAACAATAGGGATAATTTCCTATAAATGAGGTTTATTGATTGTAAATTCAAAAAATAACTGAAACTAAAGTTAGTGTTACGTAGTGTTAAATGTCAAAAAAAGTGACAAACGTTGAAAAGAAAGCATCAAAAGTGTATTCAACATCTATAAAAAGCGCCACGTCTTTGACGGGAAGACAACACGAGGTTTAAAACAGAGGAAGGTTTAGTTTGATATCTCATTTAAAAAGGTCTAAATTAGGGCAGCGCAGTAAAGAAATCAATTATTTTGGACATTGTGCAAGCGAGAGAGAGGGAGAAAGAGAAAAAGGAGGGGGGGAGGGAGAGAGAGAGAGAGAGAGAGAGAGAGTTAAGTAGTTCTTTCTCACGTTGAAGTTATTCGCCCTTTGTGGAAATAATGTACAAAAATAAATCAAATTTTCAATCACTATTTCAGCTCATTTTGACAAATCAAGACCCTTTCAGCCCTTTTTTGGACATATTTTTTCCCAACCGAGATGCATTTTAGTGCCGGGTGTGAAGGGCGTGACCTAGAA
>NC_048414.1:900532-905597 GCF_013103735.1 Etheostoma cragini | reverse complement strand
GGGGGATAGAGAGGCGAACTCCCTCCCCTTTTCCTATATTTTGAGAAATAAAATGTACTGTATTGAACGTAGAGAGACAAATAATTATCTGATCCGGTTTGAAATAAGTCATGAATATGCTAATATACTCGATATTGTACATAAACACATAGTCACCTTCTCAGATGTAATGTGATAAAGTAGATTAACAGCCTTTATGTGCTTTGCCGAAATATTTAAATATGTCTAATGAGATCATGTGTATGTACACAAAACTTTAATTGTTTTCTTTTAGCCATTTTATGTGTGTTTTTCTGCTTTCTTGCCCCTAAAAAACTAAGTTGCTGTCCTCTTTCAGTCACTGTTCTCTGATCTGCACGTGTCACAAATCAACACATTTATAAAAATAAATACTTTAAAAAAACCTTATTTTTTATTAATTGGTATTAACTTAGCATCTAATCGAATCGTTCTAGTGAGAACTGCAATGCATCTAAGAATCAATTTATTTATTTATTTTTCCCACACCTAGAAATTTATGTCTTATTTCAAACGGGATTAAGTGATAATTTGTCTCTCCCCGTTACCTATCGTACATATTTTTCGGAGATTAAGGTCCCACGGGGCTCCACAGGAAGGGGAGGGACTATAAGGAGTCTTAAGCAGCAGCCCGGCATGCTGGGAAACCGAGTCAGGTCCACGCCACCCTGCGGGAGATGGCCTGTTTGAAGCACTCTGGGTCGACGTTGCCGCCGGGCCGCAGCGCCCGCTCCAGGCTCACCAGCGCGTTCTGGTGGCAGTCCCTGATGTTGACCGGGTACTTGGCCCTCAGGATCTCGTAGGCGGCGATCAGCCTCATGTTCTGCTTCACCATCAGGTACTGGATGATGCACGTCGGCGCCAGGGAGAAGCCGTCCCGACAGTGGACCAGGACGCGCTTCCTCTTCTCGGTGGAGGCGTCGATGCACTCGTTGATGTCTTCGAAGCAGCGCTGCTTCAGGGCCGGGCCGTCGCCGAGGGCGTCCGGCACGTCCCCGATGTCCACCTTGAGGCGGGACCAGCTGTGGCGGGTGCCGCGCGAGCAGGTGCACGGTATGAGGTCCAGGCTGGGGCCCGGCTCCCCCGGCACGCTGCTCATGTCGATGATGCTGTCGATGTTGTTGCGGCACAGAGTGCGTCCGTTGTACGCCGCGTTCAGGTTGCCGACGTAGATGTAGTCCGTCACTTTGGAGATGACGGGCTCGGTGAACTGGAAGTGTTCGGGGCCGCCGGGTTTGGGCTCGGGCGTGTCGGGGCCCCTGGCGCCCGCCGGCCCCGTGGCGGCCCTCCTGCTGTAGTTGCGCAGCTTCTTGGAGCCCGAGCGGGACGGGGGATTGGACTCGGACTCCGAGCTGCTGTTCCAGGGCGGCGAGAACAGAGAGAAGCGGCTGGAGGACTTGCTCTTGTTGAGGATCTCCACCGGGCTGGACAGGCTGGAGCTGGACGCGGTGGAGGCCGAGGCGCAGAACAGGGACGCTCGCTCCAGGGACCCTGTGCTGCTTGCTGCTCCTGCACTGTGGGCCTGCTCCATCTGAAACACACACACACACACACACACACACACACACAGACACAGACACACACTAAGTGAAATGGGTCCAAAATTGACCCGTTTCTAAGTGTTTTACATCAGAAATGTGGATTTCTTTCCACCAAATTGCCCAAAAATAACATGGATGACTCCGTACAAAATATAAGACTGAATTTACAGAGATTTTAAACCTTTCATTCCTACAGTTACTTGTTTTCTTCAGTTATGCTCCTGCTGGACCAACACAAGTACATTTCTGGATAAAGCCTGACATCTGACCCCTTCCCCTCTCCGTGGGTTTCACAATCCCTTAAATTTGGGAAACAACGATATTCAAAGTTTTCAAATTTGACCCATTTTGCATATCAGAAATTAGTGTTTCTTTCAAAGAAATCTGTAAACAAAGTAACATGGATGTTTCTCTATAGCGCTCCTCACAAGTAAAATAAATGATCAGTTCCCTGCTTTCATTGAATTTGGTTGTTTTATTCAATTTAATAGTAATTCGAGAGAAATAAACTGAGAAAAGGAGGATGAAAAAAAGTGACAAAAATGTCGGGAAAAGCTTAAAAAAAGGGACTTAAAAAAAAAAAAAAAGGCATCAAAAAAGTGACAAAAAATGTGTTCCCAATGGTAGAGCCAGCGCCCATATAAAGAGACTCAGTCCTTAATGCAGAAGTTGCGTGCTCAGCAGATCTATTGTTTTTGGCATAAAGGCCTAAATGCCAGAAAAAAACAAAAAAAAGGGACGAAAAAACAAAAATCAGGGGGAAAGTGACAAAAGTGTAAAAAAAAAAAAAAAGACAACCAAAACGTTGAAAAAAAGTTCACATTTGTACCCACAAAACCTTAAAGTAGCCTGACGTTCAACGGGAAGACAACAAGGGTTAAACGAGGTCCTTTCTGAGACAATTTAGCAGAGCGACTGTCCCCATGTTCGGAGCTCAGCGCCGCCCGAGACGATTGTGACTGAGCGAAAGAAACGCAAACAACCCCCGAGTTTGTTCTCCTGTCCCAGAATGCATCTGTGGTGCAGCCGGACCGCGCCGTGGAGGAGGAGCTGGCGTTGTGAGGAGGAGGAGGACAAAGCAGGTGTGCGTCTGACGTACCTGAGCTTTGAGGTTGTTCTTCCACTCCTGCGTCTCCAGAGCTCTGAAGCGTCCGCTGCTGTCGGAGGACACCGACATGCAGAGGGGCCGGTGGGCTCGGGGGGGCAGTTGGGGGGTGAGGGCCACGGGGACGGGCCTCGCGTCGGCGTGATCACTCCTACTCATCATCAAATTTGGACAGGAGCCTGTGTCACACAGTGGGACATGTCTCAGATCAACAGTCAGTCAAAACAGTCGCCGCCTGGTGGATAAATCAGCTTCAAGTCTCTTAACCCAAAAATTAACACTTTTAATGATGCTTCGTATCAATGTTTCTAACTTTTTATTATATTTTTGTCCTTTTTTTGCATTGTTTTGTCACTTTTTCTGACGTTTTCAACACTTCGTAACACTAAATTATTAACTTTAGTTTAGTTATATTGGGATTTTATTGTCAATAAACCTCATTTATAGGAAATTATTCCTAATGTTAGAGTTAGAAAAGCAGAAATTAGGAATTATTGAGACTAAAACTAAAGGAATGGATGTTGATGATAATCACAGACTGGAATATGTCAACTTTTACTCAATACTATTTCAAAAACACTTCACTTTGTTTTACAATGCTATAAAATAGAATAAGACGCCCCAAAATTAATGAAATTTTTACTTGCCATGTTTGTTATTGTGTGTCTTTTTTGTGATATTTCTAGTAGTCAGTTTGTTTGTGTGTATTCATGTTTGTGTGTTTGGTCTGCAGTTTGTTTGTGTGTATTCATGTTTGTGTGTCTGGTCTGCGTCCCTCTTGTAATGTGTTGTGTACTTTTTATCTGGACCTTGAGTCTGTAAAATAAAACAAAACCAATCAATTGTAAGTCTGAGACGCAGCTCACGTGTGTGCTGACGACAGGACGTCGTTTTGTCACGTAGAGATCTTTAGTGCGCTTGCATACCGGACCTTAGCTTGGACTTTCAGGTGTGATTTTACACACACCAGCCTGTAACTGTCTGATTATTGCTCTTGAGATTTACACGTTAGTTCATATTGTTTGATAATTTCATCAAACGTGTGAATTCATGCGGTAATTAAAAACCTTAAAAATGTATAACAGATAAGTTTAAAAAGGGGACATTTGATTTAAAATTGTACTAAAATGTTTTACATTAAAGATATGTTTACATTTTGTTCTTTATTACAAATGCTAGTTCTTATGTTGAAATCAAAAGGTCAAATGACCAGAGTGTAGTGAAGGCCACACCTGTTGCATTGTGGGAAGACGGTATTCAGCGAGAGCCAACGGGCTTCAACTGAGATTTGCACGCTCCAACCGGCGCACACGGTACTTGTGCTTTTGTAATTCAGCCTGCTCATATTTATTGAATATTTGTTGAAATTTCTTTGTATTTAACGCACTTTCTGTTGTGATGCTAACACTGTGGGGCCCGTCTAGTTAAACAAACGTGTGTAAGAGATTGTAAAATAACTGAAAGTATATTTGACTCATTATATTTCATGTGTTTATTTTCTTTGTAGTTTTCAGGGTGTCTTGTGGATGGAAATGAGGAAATATTTCACAATAATTCCACATTATACACAAATCATGTCTTTTGCAAAGCTGGTAAAGCTGCTAACTTAAAACGTCTACAATTTAAGATGAAAAACACAACAGGTAGTAGCTGGAAGAGACATCTTTTCTCCAGTTACAGTACAGCGTGAACTACAGTCAAGACCTCTTATTATAGTCATGTAACGAATGGGCTGTGTGTGACCACCACCTTCTAAATAACCTTATTCTTATCCTTAGAAAAGCTCCTTTGAACCTATGTGACTAGTTCTGTAGTCAAGCCCTTTAAAAGGTCCAATGTGAAGGAATGTCTCCCATCTAGCGTTGAAATCATATCCATCCAACATCAACTCTCTGACTCCACGCAGTTCATAGTACGTATCACAGCTACGGGAGCCTTCACGCTCCAAAAAGACCGTCTCTTGCTAATTTCAATGTCCTGATTCTATTTCTAGGCGAAGAAGAAGAAGACTCCTGTTCCTGAAATTTGGATTTTGAATACATGTTGTCCTCCATGTTTCCAGGCCGGGAGGAGATGATGCCCGTTAGCAGCGTTAGCAGCGTTAGCATCACCTGTGAGTTGATCGTGTGACAGCGAAAAGGTGAAAGGCGGAGCAGGACAACTTGAATGTCCCTCACCGGCTACCGTATCTCAAGATGGAGCATGAATACGGTGCGTCTACTCCAGCTCAGTTTGGTATCATCTGTTGGTATGGCAACGCCACTAAGGCACAAAAAAATAAAGTACATCTGAAAAAAAATAACTTCCAGAAAACTATCAGGTATTCCATTCCCAAGTATGGAAAGTATAAAAACAGAATAGTAAGAAAGGCAAAAAGCATTGTGGGTAATCAGAAGGACCC
>NC_048414.1:895760-900365 GCF_013103735.1 Etheostoma cragini | reverse complement strand
CCCCCCCCCCCCCCCCATAGTGCTTTGGTCTATGTTGCCAATGTATATATATGTTATGTCTTGTCTGTCCTAATGTTGTTTTAAATAGCATGTCATGTGATTTCCGCTGCAACATAATTTCGCCATGGGACGATAAACATGAACGAACGAATCATGCAATTGGAAATGTAAAATTTCAACCCAAAAGGAATACTTGCAACTAATGGTGGTGGTAAATATTTATTAACAAGGACACGTTACACACTGGACCTTTAAAATGCAACACACTGAGTGTTTCCTGCAGGTAAGTTAGCCAGCCAATCCCCAGCATCATTAGTTCTTGATACCTGCGTGCTTATTGGCTCGTTGGCGCTGATTAGATTTACTTATTAGGTTTTTAAATTTGGTATCAATACTCGATAGTGTTGAAGTACATAGTCAATGCCAAAAAGTATGAAAGGTCAGTACACAACCCCTTAGTGGTGTGAATAGTTAGGTTTTTATACATTTAAGGGATGTGCAAGTCGGGCTGGACAATGTGGAAAAATATCAAATATCACAATATTTTTGACAGATACTTCAATATCGATACCACCACGATATAGTAGCGTTGACTATTGGTGCTTTCACAACATGTTTACAGAATGAGATTTTTGATAAATAATCACCAGTAATGTGGATATAACGACTACGTGGGTAAAGGATAATAATAGTTGCAGTCTGGTAAGTCCAGAAAATGGCATCACTTTACTGTAATGCAGCTTTTAGAAGCAGGAAAAATCACTTATGTCATATTATATTACGATATACAAGATCCAAGACGATATCTAGTCTCATATCACGATATAATACCGACATATTGCCCAGGGCTACGTGCAAGGGCTAATCTAAACAGGTGACATGTCCCCTTATGAATAACTCTTTCAAATGCTTTGTTATGTATAGGACTCAGTTTATATGAGGCTGCATTTAACAGCGTGTTTGTCTAGAGCTACTGTACGAGCTAAACCACCTTATTTAATGACATTTTCTGAGGATAAAATGTTATTTTTCCATTGGAGAGTTTTACCTACCAGCACATTCTGAGCGGGCGATGGACTGAATCTGCAGAGTGTTTGGGGTTTTCAACAGGCTGTGAAGAGTCCTCACTATACCTGCAGATAGAGAGATAGAGAGGTCACCTTGCAGTCACGCTTGAATGGAAAGTGTTCATCATTTGCAGTTTTGGGGAAGACATGACATGAAAACACAACACTTGGCTTGAAAAAGCTTAACGTGGTTTCTTATACCTAAACAACGATCAATTATCACCATATTTCTCTGACATATTGCTCCTCGTAACCAGTGAAAACTGTCAAAAAACATTACCCAAATTCCTATTATTATGGACGTACAGCTGACATTAAGCGTGTCTGCTAAGGGAAAACCTAACTGAATGTAGCTCTGCTTAATGTCAGCTTGCAACCACAAAAACGGGACTTTGGGTGAGATTTTTTGATAGTTTTCATTGGTTATGAGGAGCAATATGTGAGAGAAATATGGTAATAATTGATCGATGTTTAGGTACATAAAACCACGTTAAGCTCTTTCTTACCAGGCTCTGTGGAGCAGAAACGCTTAATGTCAGCTAGCGTCCTCAATAAGGGGACTTTGGGTCCGATGTTTTGATAGTTTTCACTGGTTATGAGGAGCAATATGTGAGAGAAATAAGGTGGTAATTGATGGATGTTTAGGTACATTAAAACCACGTTAAGCCTTTTCCTCGCCATAGACACCAATGAAAGAAGAAATAGAGAGATAGCTTCTATAATAGTTGGATTTCAGTTCAGTTGTTTTTTTGTCAGGCTTAAGTGTGCATGACAAGATATGGCCATGGTGCATATGGTGATGATTGATTGTTGTTTAGGTTCATTGAACACAAGTCTTACCGATCCTGCCATTGTGCTTGCAGAGCACCTTTTTATCCAGCAGTCTGTGTGCACTCAGGTCTTTGTTGCACTCTTCTTCCTCGGCGTCCATGTTCCGCCTCCTGCTGACAGAAGAGGCACGAAAGCCCGGCCCGTCATCTTTGGCAAGCCGAGAAACACTTCAGCTCCATCGGACGCACATCGCTTCAGACACGGCTGCCCAACCAACCAGCTAAGCTAAGCTAGGCTAGGCTAAGCTAAGCTAACATTAGCATTAGCTCACTCACTGTGTGTGAGTCATGTTGTTATTGTTGGTTATTTCTGCCCCGAGGGGGGGGAAGCATGACCGCAACAAACCAAAGCATCCACACTGGAGGACATGGCTAACATGACGACTTAAGTGGTTATAACATTATCTGTAAAAAAAAAAAAGCGTTAGCGAGCTAGCTAAGCTAACTAACCGCCGGTGGTTAGCATAACGGACGTTCCTCGCGGTCCTCTGCGGGTACGGCAGCTCATTGCCGTCCCAACCGCATTTTGTGTTCCGTGAAGCCGCTACAGGCTACACAACACCGGCTAACGTCGGTGACAAACTCCACAAATGTGGCAATTTCATGCGGAGCTCTGGTGACTAGCTGTTAGCTAGCTGGCTAGCTACCGAACCGCTTCACCAGCCCAGCCGCGGCATCACCACCGTGAGCGGACCAGAGTGGAGATAATCCCTGAAACTAGTCTTCCAGGTTCCGTTAAACCTCATTACAGTCTCAGAATCAAACAGTACAGGTAATATGTTATTGTAAAAATAGTTGAAGGTTAGGGAAGTAGTTAGGGATTGTAAAGGAGAGCAGTATTTATACGCGTCTTGGAAAGGAAAACTACCTAGAAGGCAAAACTCGGCGCATAACGCTCTAACAGTATTGGATCGCTCGATGAAGACAAAGGCATCTCTCCGGTGGGCGGACATAGTCAGTTTCTCAATCAATTCAACGTAAACTGAGCCGTTTGTGTTCACTAATGGCCGATAGAGATTACTAAAACTAACGCCTCTCCGACAATGAACGTTTCAAGCGGATTCAAGGATATTATAATTTAATTTAACATCGATTTAGACGTCTGAAAATTCAAGATAGCGTTACATCTGTACAAAAAACAACAAAAATAAATGTAACCTATACAGGCTCTTTTAAAAGATAACGTTTTTATTTATTATTTTCCTTTGCCCATTTGAAATCCATTTAGCTTCAAATCAGCTAAACAGTGTCACTATGTTGTTACACAAGCTGCTTTTAAAGAAGCATTTCACTTAAAATTAAATCACAGTCATGTTAAGAAAGAGAACATATTTACTAGACAGACAGACACACAGAGAGACAGACACTGACAGAAAGACACAGACAGAAAGACACACAGAGAGACAGAGAGAAAGACACAGAGAGAAAGAGACAGAAAGACAGACACACAGACAGATAGATATTGTCAGTGTGCATAAAAAATAGAAATTGAATAAATAGAACAAAGTTAAGTAAACAGCACACAGACAAAGGTAACTAGAAAAAAATGAATAAATGCAAAATATAGACAAGTCATATTAAACAGTAAAAGACAAGTGTTCGAAAAAGTGAAGTTATAGCATCATAAAACAGATTTCCTTACATTGTCCTTTAAGTCCCTCGCCGTGTGCCTGTGTGTGCGTGTGCCTGTGTGTGTGTGTGTGCCTGTGTGTGTGTGTGCCTGTGTGTGTGTGCCTGTGTGTGTGTGTGTGCCTGTGTGTGTGTGTGCCTGTGTGTGTGTGCCTGTGCGTGCCTGTGTGTTAGTCTGTGTGTGTGTGTGTGTGTGTGTGTGTGTGTGTGTGTGTGTGTGTGTGTGTGTGTGTGTGTGCCTGTGAGTTAGTCTGTTTCTGTGCCTGTGTGTGTGTGTGTGTGTGTGTGTGTGTGTGCCTGTGCGTGCCTGTGTGCGTGCCTGTGTGTGTGCCTGTGTGTGTGTGTGCCTGTGTGTGTGTGTGTGTGTCTGTGTGTGTGTGTGTTGCAGCAGTCCGGCTGCTTCGCGGTGTGTCAGCGGACTGACTGGAAAACAATTACCTCGGCGCTGATGTAGTGGCTGTTTGCTCTCCCGGTGTCTAATTGGACGGCCGGGGCCTCTCTCCCGGTGTCTAATTGGACGGCCGGGGCCTCTCTCCCGTCTCCTGGTAACCCGGCGAGCTGCTGATGTCACCTCTCTCCATAATGAAGTGTGAGTGGGTCTCGCTGCCTTTGTCAATAAGCCGGCGGGGAAATTCACGGGAGATAAGGCCGACAGCGAAGGCCCCGTCTGCCGTGATGAGGACAAACTCGGCTCCTCTGGTTATTATCTCACCTGTACTGTTATTTACTTTGGTGTTTTATAGGTTTTTAGTCTCGTTATATTCAGAGTTCCCTCAGGTAGACGAGAACAGCAACATTAAAGGACCGTGGTAACGTTTTTTTCCTCCTATCTTCTGCAGCTTTGATGAGATTTAACACATGCAAAGATGAATGAAAATACAAAAACTCATGCTCACCCATTGGTAAGATATGCTAAGATATCAGGAGACCGCCGGCTGGTCACGTGACAGAAAGTTGAGCCGACAAAAGGTGACTGTTAGCCGGCTAAGTTTAGCTATCTATCTAGCAATGTAAGGTCCAACTGCCACTTTGCTTGTTTGAAAGCCATGATGTCGCTCTCTCCAGGGGGGGGGGGGCAA
>NC_048414.1:889572-895660 GCF_013103735.1 Etheostoma cragini | reverse complement strand
GTGAGATGAGGTCTCATGTCAACAGGAGGTGCAGGTGAGATGAGGTCTCATGTCAACAGGAGGTGCAGGTGAGATGAGATCACATGTCAACAGGAGGTGCAGGTGAGATGAGGTCTCATGTCAACAGGAGGTGCAGGTGAGATGAGGTCTCATGTCAACAGGAGGAGCGGGCGGAGGTAACGGGCTCGTTGGAGCTCCGGGAGCGTCTAACGAGCCGATCTCTGGAGGCCTGAAGCAGCCGGAGACGCCTGCTGAGCTCAGCTTGATTGGTCCCTGCTCTGAAATTAAATCCTTCGTCCGTCTGGGGAACGACGAGCGATCACAGAGGTCCAAACCCCCAAAACTCTCAACCTCAGGACGCTGCCGTCGGCGCTGAAGAAGCCGCCGCTCACCTGTCTGTATCGGCAACCTTTCATTTAATAATAATAATTCATAATTTATACTGTTGATTGATTCCCAGTGGGGAACTTACAATTTACACTCTGATTGTTAGTTATCACACACACAGGTCTGAAACACACACACACACACACAGACACACACACACACAGGCCTGAAATACACACTCTCACACTCTCACACATGCACACACACACACACACACACACACAGGCCTGAAATACACACTCTCACACACTCACACACACAAACACACAAACAGGCCTGAAATACACACTCTCACACATGCACACTAACACACACAGGCCTGAAATACACACACCCACACACAGGCCTGAAATACACAGTCACACACACAGGCCTGAAATACACACTTACACACTCACACACACACACAGACACACACACACACACACACACACACACACAGGCCTGAAATACATACACACTCTCACACTCACACACACACAAGCCTGAAATACACACAGCCACACACGCTCAGGTCCTATGCATGCACAAATGGAGAGATGTCAGAGTGGGGGGTCTAGCTGGACCAGCACCCTGAACAGTTGGGGGGGTTTGGTGCCTTGCTCATGAGCACCTGGCAGCACCCAGGAGGTGAAGTGGCCTCGCTCAGGCTACCAGTCCACACTCCATACTTTAGTCCGTATGGGGACTTGAACCAGCGACCCACCTGTCCCCCCAGCTCCCCACGGCCTGAGCTACTGCCCCCCCCTTTTTTTTAAATTCTTTTTTCTTTCCCTAATTTTTAATTTAATTTTTACTCTTTTGTCTTCTTTTTTTTATTTAGATTTTTTATTTAGATTTTTTAAATAAAAATTTAAAATTTAGATTTTGAATTCAATTTTTATTATTTAGATTTTTCATTTAGATTTTTTTAATTTAAATTTAAAATTAAAAAAAAAAATTGTTTAATTTTTAAATTTAGATTTTTAAATTTAAATTTTTAAATTTTGCATTTTAAATTTAGATTTTTAAATTTAAATTTTAAATTTAAATTTTTTAATTTTGCATTTTTAATTTAAATTTTTTAGATTAAATTTTAAATTTAAATTTTTTAATTTTGCATTTTTAATTTAAATTTTTTAGATTAAATTTAAAATTTAAATTTTTAGTGCACCCCCACTTCACTGCAAAGAAGTAGCTTCCAACAACCTGATTGTGTAAAAGTGAAATGAGGCGAGTCGCTGCAGATCTCAAACACAGGGATGTTATTTCATGTTTAATATTACTAATATTACAGAAAACTTTAGAATATTATCATAAGTTTGAGGGATGAAAGTGTCAGTTTTGTATGATACAATTCAAACAGAACTGACAAAGTGCTCTGGTATGAAATTAAAATATGATTCATAACTTAAATTTAATATCAAAATATAATTGTTAATCTTAAAGTACTTTCTGTATTTTTTAACCATGGACCCTATTTTCCAATGCACTAATGTCTTAGTATGTAATCTTTGAAATTGGTCCAGTATTTAGCGAGAACGTAACAAGCATTGCAATCGGCATGTGCACAACCTCAGATTATTATTCTAAGTGTCTGACAACATTATGAAAGGATCCCTACAGAGATCGACCTTTTAGTTAAAGTGTAAGATCCTTTCAGTTTAACATGAAACCATCACCAAACCCACCAGACTCCATGTAAATAATCACTACTTTTAGTGTGTATAGAGCAGCATATCTCCACCAGACTCCATGTAAATAATCACTACTTTTAGCATGTACAGAGCAGCATATCACCACATGTAAATGGCTGAATTAAGAGTTTATTTCAACTGCAACACAGTGGTGATTGTTGGAACAGTGAAAAGATGAACCAAGACGGCTTTTGATGCTTTTATTTTGTTTCTGTCGACTTTGAATGAAGTGTGTTTTCCGATGATAAAAGTCCTGATTTTTTTTACATGTAGTCTGGTGGGTTTGGTGATGGTGATTTCTGGGCTGTTTCATGTTTTCTCTCTTTTTGCTAGCAGGTTTCTCTATAGAGCCCCCCCCTACAGGTTTCTCTATAGAACCCCCCTACAGGTTTCTCTATAGAGCCCCCCCTACAGGTTTCTCTATAGAACCCCCCTACAGGTTTCTCTATAGAGCCCCCCCTACAGGTTTCTCTATAGAGACCCCCCTACAGGTTTCTCTATAGAGCCCCCCCTACAGGTTTCTCTATAGAGACCCCCCTACAGCTTTCCCCTACAAGAACTGGACCAGTTTCAAAGATTGTTGTTACAATTAGTCGCAAAAACATGGAAACTAGTGTCCAGGTTGAAAAAATACCGAAGTCACCCTCTAACAGTAAAACACAAAGTAATCAATCAGCTGAGAAATGATCATAAAACTCTTTTTAAAATCTCGTTCTGATGCGTTAGAGACGTCTTCACGTCGGCGGCCCGCCGAGGAACGGCAGCTTGTTCTGGAGGGGGATCTTCTTCTTCAGCACCAGCGTGGAGTTGACCTGCTCCGGCGTCAGCAGGCTGTGCCACTGAGCGACCGGGCGCCGCGGGTTGGACAACATGTCGGCCCAGTGCCGCAGCTGGTTCCCCGCGGCGTCGCAGCCCAGGAAGATCTTCCCCATGGCGTCGTTCCGGGTCAGGGCGTCGTGGTCCCACACGGAGATCACCAGGTGCACCCTCTGGGCACGACAAGAAGTATTCAGATCCTTCACTGCAGTAAAAGTACTGATACCACACTGTAAAAAATACTCTGCTACAAGTTAAAGTACTGAAACCACACTGTAAAAAATACTCTGCTACAAGTTAAAGTACTGAAACCACACTGTAAAAAATACTCTGCTACAAGTTAAAGTACTGAAACCACACTGTAAAAAATACTCTGCTACAAGTTAAAGTACTGAAACCACACTGTAAAAAATACTCTGCTACAAGTTAAAGTACTGAAACCACACTGTAAAAATTACTCTGCTACAAGTTAAAGTACTGAAACCACACTGTAAAAATTACTCTGCTACAAGTTAAAGTACTGAAACCACACTGTAAAAAATACTCTGCTACGAGTTAAGGTACTGAAACCACACTGTAAAAATTACTCTGCTACAAGTTAAAGTACTGAAACCACACTGTAAAAATACTCTGCTACGAGTTAAAGTACTGAAACCACACTGTAAAAAATACTCTGCTACAAGTTAAAGTACTGAAACCACACTGTAAAAAATACACAAGTTAAAGTACTGATACCACACTGTAAAAAATACTCTGCTGCAAGTTAAAGTACTGTAACCACACTGTAAAAAATACTCTGCTGCAAGTTAAAGTACTGTAACCACACTGTAAAAAATACTCTGCTACAAGTTAAAGTACTGAAACCACACTGTAAAAAATACACAAGTTAAAGTACTGAAACCACACTGTAAAAAATACACAAGTTAAAGTACTGATACCACACTGTAAAAAATACTCTGCTGCAAGTTAAAGTACTGTAACCACACTGTAAAAAATACTGTGCTACAAGTTAAAGTACTGAAACCACACTGTAAAAAATACTCTGCTACAAGTTATCATCAGGAAAATGTAGTTAAAGTTACCTTACTAGTTTTATACTTTTGGGAATTCATGGTCAATAACCCTAATTTATACAGGATTATACCTAATAGTTGAGCTAATAAAGCAGAAATTATAAATTATTTTGACTAATAGTTAAGATCAGAGGTACGTGTGTTGATTTGAAACCATTTAAATTTTCACCCGAAATTCAACGGAAGAGATCAGTTGTATTTTTAAAGAGCGTCGTAAGGAATGTAATCCATTTTTGTGGTAATTTGGTTAAAAAGAAACTCATATTTCAGATATAGACATTTTTAAAAGGAGTCAAATTTGACCCGAGGACAACAGGAGGGTTAGACCTTCAAATCGTTCCAGCGCTATCAGGTTGTATTTGTCATCTCACCTGGATTTGTTCGAAGGACACGTCGAAGGTGAAGGACTCGTTGTAATACGGGTTCAGCGTCTTCTTCTTAACCGACGTCTTCTTTTTCCTCCACTTCCTCTTGTCCAGAGCCAACTGCACCTTCACGTACGGATCTACAAACACACGGCGGGCGTTAAAGCGTGCGTCAGACGTGGAAACGAAGGGACGTCGGTTCAGAAAGATCAAAAACGTCTTTGCATGTCTGACGAGTTAAAGCTTCTGGAAAACTGAAAATACTTAAACTATCAATAATATCAGAGAGATCGGTGCCCTGTAAAAACGCACTGTAACAATACAAAATACAAAAAATGTAACAATGCAAAATATTACTCAATGATGTCAACACAATATGTAACCACGCAGTATGTACTAATAACGCATTATCTCTAATTGGACATGTGTCTGACCTGAAGTTCCTCCGGCGTCCATGCTCTTCAGGTTTTTGGCCTCCAGGATCCCCACGGTCAGTTTGCCGGCGGTGGGAACGTAACGCAGAGAGAAGCAGATCTCGCCAAGGTTTTCTTCCTGCGGCACACAGAAATCTTTGAGATCATCGGAAGTCAATGGACACAAAATATGTTTTTATCAGTTTCCGATGTGCAACTTTCACAAAAAGTGATGCAGAAAGTTAAAACACACACACCAGGGGCCCCCAGCCTTGTCCTGCATAACGTCACTGGAAAGAACAATATAAATATGTAAATGTGAATAACCAATAGCGAACCTCGAACTTGGCGGGCTCGCCGAGGTCCTGCCACTCCTCGATGACGTGGTTCCAGTCCACGTTGCACAGCTCCACCCGGATCTCCCCGATGATTTCGTGCTTGGAGAATCTGTTGAAGTCAAAAACCTTCATCACCACCGTCGACTTCAGCAGGGAAGACTTGGATATCTTGGGGGGGGGGGGGGGGGGGGGGGGGGGGGGGGGGGGGGGGCGGACACAGACACAACCAAGTTAGACATTATAACACAGTGTGGTTCTTTTTGCTTACAAACATACATATATTTCTCATATCATTAATGAATCTGACCGTTCTGTTATGATGATTTGAATGGAAATGGCCTTTCTATCCATTTTATTTATATGGGGCGGTCACTGCGCTTAGCCCCGCCTAAGACGATTGTGATTGGTTTAAAGAAATGCCAATAAACCAGAGCATGTTGTTCTCCCATCCAAACAAATCCATTCAAATGTTAGGTGGTCTTGCCAGACCCTCCTCTGCAGAGCTGAGGAAGGACGTTTCTGGCCATGCGAGACTACATCGTACCTGGAAGGTGAATTGCTCGTTGAAGGCGGGGTTCAGCGTGCTTTTGAACACTTTGGTCTCAAAGGTTTTGGATTTGTCGGGGCCGACGTAGACTTTGACGTACGGATCCGAGTTTCCTCCCAGGTCCATGGCCTTAAGGTTGTTGGCTTGTTTGATCCCAACCGTGAGCTGTGAAGACAGACAGGAAACAGTCGGTGCCGAGTTACGTTAACAAGTCAACCCGTTGAACTGAGATGATAATTACGCAAAACACAATGCATACCTTTTACATTTTATCAACAGTATAATAAGATAAGAAACCCTATAGAGAAACCTGTAGGGGGGCTCTATAGAGAAACCTGCGAGCAAGTAGAGAGAACATGAAACAGCCCAGAAATCACAATCACCAAATCCACCAGACTCCATGTAAAAAATCATGACTTTTATCATCGTAAAACACACTTCATTCAAAGTTGACAGAGCCTGGTGGAGATATG
>NC_048414.1:886910-889472 GCF_013103735.1 Etheostoma cragini | reverse complement strand
GGGGGGGGTTATCATGACGTTAGAAAACAAAAACTTCTGGACGCCATTTTGAAAACCCCGGTCAGCTGTTCACCATAGAGAGCTGTTAATGTTAGCTTTGGACATGGATGGGGAACCAGAACCACCGTGGTCTGGGGAGGAAACCAGAACCAGCGTGGTCTGGTCTGGGGAGGAAACCAGAACCACCGTGGTCTGGGGAGGAAACCAGAACCACCGTGGTCTGGGGAGGAAACCAGAACCACCGTGGTCATGACTGGGGAGGAAACCACCGGTCTGCTGGCTCTCAGGCTGGGGAACATCCAGCTGGTTCTTAGAGAACTGGCGAGCAGAACCAGCACCGAACTGGCAACAGAACCAGAACCAGCACCTGGTTCGCCTTGGTGGAAAAGTCTATCTTAGCCACTGTTGCTATTGACGTCAATGCTGCTGCAAGTTCTGCCGTTGTCAAGCTTTTTTTTCTTCTTCTTCTAGTCCGTAGGAATAGCAACATCGGTAGCTTATCCTCAGTTGCGACAGCTCTGTTCAGAAGAAGACAGCATCTAGTTAGTGGTTATGGCGCCCTCACGACGTCACAGCGTCACACAACAGGTCGGGAAGGGCGAGTGTCACTGTCCAATGTGAGGAGGGTGCAGATTTGAGTCACGCATGTGTCACTTTGCAACAAGTAGCATACAAGATGCTAACGAGAGACTTCTGCAATGTCATCCCAGTAAAAATGGACCTACTTAACCAAGTTGGTTCACTGCTAGCTTAGCTACAAGTTAGCATCACACACAACAAATGCTGTCAGTTGAATGGTGTTTAGAGTTAACGTTAGCATCAATCATCCAACCATAGAAAGCTACAATGTTTTTGACATGACCGCTAGCTAAGCTAGAAACTAGCATCAAGAAAAGCTGTCACTTGAATGGTGTTTTGAGCTAACGTTAGCAACCAAACAATAGATGACAGCTAGCTAAAACGTTTTTGAAATGACTGCTAGCTTAGCTACAAGTTAGCAATCAAACATAACAAAGGCTGTCACTAGAATAGCATTTTAAGCTACCTTTAGTTAGCAATCGAACAATCATAGACAGCATGAAATGATGATTCCCATCTTCTGTCATTGATTGTAATGAGAAAACTTGATAATTTCCTGGATATCACAAACTCCAGTATGACAGTTATGCCACAACCATTTAAATCTGAGCATTAGCAACTGACATCTGCACTCGACCAGAGCCGGTCTGACTCGGCTCTCATCGGGTATGACGCGTTTACATCTGAGCATGCACAACTCAAATCTGCGCTCTCCTCGTATCGGGGAGTGACAGCGAGCACACATCTCCTCTTAGTATAGCCGATAGGTCAGGTGACAGGACCTGTACATGTAACCATGGACGCCTGGCCAATAGTAGTGTGTGAATGCTATTGAAGGGCCGGTCTTGTCGTGGCTATAGTAGGGTTCGTGAATTTGCTCCCAGGACATTTGGCGCTAATGCACTTCCTCACCGTACTTCCTGTTTGGCTCCCATCAGAACGTCTACGGCCACTAGAAACCCAAATATGAGTCGCAATTGCTGCTTGACCAAACAACCTATGTGGCCGTTTTTTTAATTCAAGTTTTGCCATCATCCATCGCTGAACTAGGATTGTTACTTCGACCTAAAATCAAGTTTGGTACTCAAGTAAGGTACCAGAATATCAACACTTAAGTACAAATACAGTTCCTGAGTAAATGTACTTAGTTACTTTCCCTCTCTACAGGTTTAACATTAAGATGACATTAAGCTGCATCAGAGTCCAGACTGAAACTCTCGTCACTTCTCTTTCTTCCACAGCTCATCCTTTTCCTCTTCGCCATCATGCCGATCTTCCACACAAATTCCTCCACCCTGCCCGTGACGGACCACCCCACCCCCTCCCCCCACACAAACTCCACCCTCAACCCGATCGGCGTCGCCGCCATCGACTTCTTCAACGACCTGCTGAACAAAATCCCCCGTGAGTAAAGCGTGATTTATGCTTCATTATGTCAGAGATACCGACCCTACGCCGTAGCCTGGCGTCACCTCTCTCTCAACACATTGCTCACCCCCCCCCCCCCCCCCCCCCCCCCCCCCCCCCCCCAACTCATTTCCTGGTTCTCCTTCTCCATCAATATGAAATCAGGGAGAGGGTTTGCTTCCCCTTCTGCAGATGTCTCACCGTCGTCAGAAAGAACAAGGGAGACATTCTGTCTACAGAGACAGCGTTTTTTACAGTGTGTTCTGGGGACAGACAGCTAGCAGATAGTGAGATGTTTTTTACAGTGTGTTCAGGGGACAGGCAGCTAGCAGATAGTGAGATGTTTTTACAGTGTGTTCAGGAGACAGACAGCTAGCAGATAGTGAGGAGATGTTTTTTACAGTGTGTTCAGGGGACAGACAGCTAGCAGATAGTGAGGAGATGTTTTTTACAGTGTGTTCAGGGGATAGGCAGCTAGCAGATAGTGAGGAGATGTTTTTACAGTGTGTTCAGGGGACAGGCAGCTAGCACATAGTGAGATGTTTTTACAGTGTGTTCAGGGGACAGGCAGCTAGC
>NC_048414.1:885185-886640 GCF_013103735.1 Etheostoma cragini | reverse complement strand
GATGTTTTTACAGTGTGTTCAGGGGACAGGCAGCTAGCAGATAGTGAGGAGATGTTTGCTGTATGTGACAACAAATGTAGCCTAAAACACGTGACATTGCATAGAGCAACTTTAAAGAGATTGACGCACAAGTATAGACTTCACTACATACTTATTTGTGGCCACTAATTAGTATTTTGTGCATACATTATACCTAAATTGTGGCCACAATTTATTTATTGATTAAATAAAGTTCAGAGCCGACACCAACCTATAACAGCTCGCCCAATCATCAGGAGACGGCAAACACGAGGGAATCAGTGAGGAGAGGAAGAGAGAGGGATGAGATGGTGGGAAACACAGTATACGGATTTGTGGCGAGATATTAGTATTTTTTGTGCACATTACACCTATATCGTGGCAAAAATGTATTAATTTTCCCCACATGTCATGTCTGGGGCTCTGTAAAAAAGTGTAGCATCATGGTTGTTTATTTAGGACTCTCCAGGGTAACTAACAGGTCTGGTCTCCTGCAGTGCCTCGGTGGGCGGTCTACGCCATCTTCGTGGCCGGAGGTCTGCTGATCATCATCTGCTGTCTGTGTGTCTGCGTCAAGTGCTGCTGCAAAGGGAAGAAGAAGAAGAAGCAGCAGCAGAAGGAGAAAGTCAATCTGAAGGGAGTGGACGGAAAAACCACCACAGCTCTGGTGAGTGCCGGCGCCCTCTGGAGGGCTCAGCTGCTGGAACCAGTAGAACCGGGTACATGTACTCCAGTACTGAGCTAAAGTACAGATGTTGAGGTACTTGTACTTTACTGGAGTCTTTTTCTTTTCATGCCACTTTCTACTTCTACTCCGCTAAATCTCAGAGAGAAATGGTAAACTTTTTACTCCACTTTTCATCTGACAGCTTTAGTTACTAGTTACTTTAGTTATTAATTACTTTAGTTTACACATTACTGCAAAAAAACACATGAAGTTTATAAAATCGGATGTTTATTATGAATGAAACTAGTCAACAATACAGCAAACTACAGCTGAGACGATGAGACTAGACAACACACAACTGGTTGGACAGAGAAAGAAAGAAAGAAAGAAAGAAAGAAGGAAATAGAGACAGAAAGAGAGAAAGGTGACTATTTTCCTCCTTTTTCTTTACTTTTAATACTTTAACTACATTTTCCTGACGTACAGACTTTTAATGGAGTAACATTTTTAATGCAGGACTATAACTTGTAGCAGAGTATTTTTTACAGTGTGGTGTTGGTACTTTTACTGAAGTAAAGGATTTAAATACTTCTTCCCCCCCGCTGGGGACTGTTAACCTGTCGCCGGGCCGATACTGATTCAAATATCAGGGTCAATGGGACCGGTCCAACAAGTCCTCCAAACCATATGACGATAAGGGGTGGTTTGTGTTTCTCAAATGGTGGTACGTGACCCCCTAGGGGTACTGTGGAGGACTGCGGGGGGTACGT
>NC_048414.1:880137-885085 GCF_013103735.1 Etheostoma cragini | reverse complement strand
CCTGCACAGTCTCAGCCTGGAGAAATACTGCAGTAATACTTCTACTGCCTTCACAGTCTCAACACAGCCTGGAGAAATGATGCAGTAATACTTCTACTGCCTACACAGTCTCAACACAGCCTGGAGAAATACTGCAGTAATACTTCTACTGCCTACACAGTCTCAACACAGCCTGCAGAAATACTTCTACTGCCTGCACAGTCTCAGCCTGGAGAAATACTGCAGTAATACTTCTACTGCCTTCACAGTCTCAACACAGCCTGGAGAAATACTGCAGTAATACTTCTACTACCTACACAGTCTCAACACAGCCTGGAGAAATACTGCAGTAATACTTCTACAGGCTACACAATCTCAACACAGCCTGCAGAAATACTGCAGTAATACTTCTACTGCCTACACAGTCTCAGCCTGAAGAAATACTGCAGTAATACTTCTACAACCTACACAGTCTCAGCCTGGAGAAATACTGCAGTAATACTTCTACTACCTACACAGTCTCAGCCTGGAGAAATACTGCAGTAATACTTCTACTGCCTACACAGTCTCAGCCTGAAGAAATACTGCAGTAATACTTCTACAACCTACACAGTCTCAGCTTGGAGAAATACTGCAGTAATACTTCTACAACCTGCAGTATAGCTCCCGACACCCTAGCAGGAGACTGGAGACTATTTTGCTTCCATGGCTTGTCTTCTTTCAGTCTAGTGGAGGAAAAACTTCCCAAAATACACATTGAGGTGTTTTAATTTAACACTTTGTCTGCAGATTTTACCTATAACTTAGCTTTAGAACTTATTTGCATATTTAAAGTAAAAGTACTATTACTTTGACAAACTTTTACGTAAGTACAAGTCAAATTACGGGTAAAAACGGACAACAAAAACGCAAAAAAAAACGCAATTGTGCTCCTGCGCAACTTCAGGAGACTCGGATGAGGCGTCCACACCGTGGTGATCCACCGTGATAATCATGATATTTAAATCGTGGTTTACCGTTGCCCCGGTTACCGTTAATTCCCTGGTCACATCGACGGTTATTAAAGTCTTTAAACAGTCTGGAAACATCTGCAGAACAGCAGGAAGTGGTGTTCAACAGAGAAGACCAGAAAACCTCGGCAGGTCTTTGACTTCGACATCAACGGTAAGAAAGGGGGGTCCAAACCAGGGCTGCAGTCAAGACCACCTTAGTCGAGTCCAAGACCAGGACTAGTCGAGTCCAAATCAAGGCCGAGTCCAAAGAGGTTCGAGTCAAAACCGAGTCCAGGACAGAATAAAGGTCTTATGCATGACAGTATCAAGACAATCATTCTGGGTTTCACTTTCCCTCCATTATTATCATCAACATAATAAAGACACCTGGACTCGGTCCAGACCAGAACCCATATTGGGCAAGACCAGCGGTCGAGACAAGTCCGAGTCCATAGAAAAAGGGTGTTGAGTCCAAGTCCGGATTAGAGTACTGCAGCCCTGGTCCAAACTCTCCAGAACCACTCCAGTATTCAGACATATGGTGTGTTTGTCTTATCTGGAGTGTGTTTTCAGCCAATAATCCCGCTCTACATCACGTATCTCTACTAATAAACGCACAACACCGACCAAACAGCTCATAAAAAAGAAGCTGGGAATAGTTTTTACTCACTAACGAAGAGTTTGGAGAATGAGTGCAGGAGGAAGGAGGAAGGAGGAAGGAGGTGGAGACTTGTCCCTAAAACACAACAAAGTGTTTGATCAGAGAGAGGAAGCGTCTCCTCCCTCCGTCTCCGTCTCCGTCTCCGCGGTGCTCACCCTAATCAGCGGGAAAACCCATCAGATATCTCCGTGGTTACACTGGGACCCTTCATCAGTACGAGAAGTACTACTACAGTATTAGTAGTATACTACAGTGTAAAAGTCCTGCATTTAATGTCTTACACTGCAAATTACCAAGATTAAAACAAAACTTCATGTTTATGATTTATCTGGTTTAAGGTGTTCAGTTTTACACTTTAACAATTTCACTTTTCCCTCATTTAGTGTTTTTATCTTGTTTTTAGACTCCTCTCTAATGCACCTAACCCTCATGCTGTCCTCATGTTGCCCTCATGCTGTCCTCATGCTGTCCTCATGCTGTCCTCATGTTGCCCTCATGCTGTCCTCATGCTGTCCTCATGCTGTCCTCATGCTGTCCTCATGCTGTCCTCATGCTGTCCTCGGGACAAATTGACCCGTTTTCCTATATCAATAGCTGTTTAACATGCCACACACACACACACACACAAACACACACACGGACACAAATTTAGACCCAAACACACACACACACACACAAACACAGAAACACACACACACACACACACACACACACACAAACACACACACGGACACAAATTTAGACCCAAACACACACACACACACACACACACACAAACACAGAAACACACACACACACACACACAAACACAGAAACACAGAAACACACACAAACACAGAAACAGACACACACAAACACAGAAACAGACACACACACACACAGAAACAGACACACACACACACACAGTAAATAAAAACCAGGAGATGCTGAGAGCAGAAAAGGTAAATACGTGAAAGTACAGAAAAGAAAGAAAGAAAAGGTAAGTGTTGGAGGAAGACGTGTAAAACAAGAAGAAAGAAACTTACAGTAAGTAAATAAAGGAGGAAAGAGAAGAAAGGTGATCATGTGAAAAGGGCTGAAGGGAAGAAAGAAAAGAGAGAAAATATATGAAAGCAAGAACGAAAACATGGGGGGGGGATTGAAAGAAGACAGGAAGAAAGAAGTATATAGGGGAGGACAAAAAACTCAGACAGAGAGGGATGATGGGGGGAAGACATGGAAGACAAAACAAAGCAACAGAGACACAGACGAGTGGCGTTGGCTGCTGAAACAGATCCAGACACACAGAGAAGAAGAAGAAGAAGAAGAAGAAGAAGAAGAAGAAGAAGACACCCGAAAAACAGGATGAGGTCACCTGGCCGAGGGTTTCTGTCCAGGAGTTTAATTTCCTTTCATTTAAATCTCATTTCTTCTCGTTTGTTGAGTCGGCCGCTGCGTTCTCTCCGTCCTGCTGGACGTCAGTCGGCCATCTTTATGTCTTCAAGTCTTCAAGAGTCGAACTGGAGCAGCACCACACCTGCTGAACACACACATTAACACACACCCACATACATTAACACACACACACACACACACACACACACACACACACACACACACACACACACACACACACACACACACACACACACACACACACACACACACACACACACACACACACACACACACACACACACACACATGCACAGAGACGCATACACATACAGACCCACACAGAGACACACACATAGAAACACACAGACACAAATGCACAGAGACACCCAGAGAGACATACACATTGACACACATGCGCACACACACAGACAGACACACACATACAGACAAACACGCACGTACGCACACACACACACACACACACACACACAGAAAAACACACACACAGAGACAGACGCATTAACACACAAACACACACACACACACACACACACACACACACACACACACAGTCAGTTGTTCAAACAGAGGTGGAGACGTCGTTATTCAAAACAGCGACTCACAGAAACCAGAATCCAGTCAGATAAAGACTCTACTTCCTTCTGTACTTCACGGAAATACTTAATACTACGACATACTGCAGTAGATCCACTCCCAGACCACAACCAGGATCCGATATTAGGGGGGGGGGGGGGGGGGGGGGGGGGATCACCAGACGCCTCGATATCCTCACGAAACTTATGCCGCAATACAATATTATTGCAATTTTTAACATATTGCAATACTCTGCGATATATTACAAATTATAACTTTTCTTATATGTAACTTCCAACTTCTTTTTCCTCAATTTCTAACAACGTCCCCAAAAGGAAACCTTGTCAACATTTAACATTTTATTTTATTATAAAAAATACGTCCTGATTTTGTTCATCTCACTTCCGTTTTATTGCTGGAAAATAGGATTGTCAACACAAATATAATAAGAGAGAAGTAATCTTCTGGTGCTGATCCCACGAGACTTCCAGAGTATAGTCTACTCCCTCAGGGGAAACCTGGGTCTGCTTTGCATTTATATAATGTTGAGCGAACGTACAACCTGTTCCTTTTATTGCTGTTGTCAGTTTCACAGCCTGGTTTTTCTACGCCATCACCCTGTCTGGACTTCTCTTACACCAAAGAAAACACACTTTACACCGTAGAAAACACACTTTACACCATAGAAAACACACTTTACACCATAGAAAACACACTTTACACCATAGAAAACACACTTTACACCATAGAAAACACACTTTACACCGTAGAAAACACACTTTACACCGTAGAAAACACACTTTACACCGTAGAAAACTCACTTTACACCATAGAAAACACACTTTACACCATAGAAAACACACTTTACACCGTAGAAAACACACTTTACACCATAGAAAACACACTTTACACCGTAGAAAACCCCGTTTACACCGTAGAAAACACACTTTACACCATAGAAAACACACTTTACACCATAGAAAACTCACTCTACACCGTAGAAAACACACTTTACACCATAGAAAACACACTTTACACCATAGAAAACCCCGTTTACACCATAGAAAACACACTTTACACCATAGAAAACCCCGTTTATACCATAGAAAACACACTTTACACCATAGAAAACTCACTTTACACCATAAAAAACACACTTTACACCATAGAAAACACAGTTTACACCATAGAAAACACAGTTTACACCATAGAAAACCCCATTTATACCATAGAAAACTCACTTTACACCATAGAAAACCCCATTTATACCATAGAAAACACACTTTACACCATAGAAAACACACTTTACACCGTAGAAAACACACTTTACACCATAGAAAACACA
>NC_048414.1:878100-880037 GCF_013103735.1 Etheostoma cragini | reverse complement strand
AACACACTTTACACCATAGAAAACACACTTTACACCGTAGAAAACACACTTTACACCATAGAAAACACACTTTACACCATAGAAAACTAACTTTACACCAAAGAAAACTAACTTTACACCAAAGAAAACTAACTTAACACCATAGAAAACTCCGTTTATACCATAGAAAACTCCGTTTATACCGTAGAAAACACACTTTACACCATAGAAAACACACTTTACACCATAGAAAACTCACTCTACACCGTAGAAAACACACTTTACAGCACTGAAAACTCAGTTTACACCATAGAAAACACACTTTACACCATAGAAAACCCTGTTTATACCATAGAAAACACACTTTACACCGTAGAAAACTCACTTTACACCATAGAAAACTCACTTTACACCATAGAAAACTAACTTTACACCATAGAAAACTGACTTTATACCATAGAAAACTCCGTTTATACCATAGAAAACTCACTTTACACCATAGAAAACTAACTTTACACCATAGAAAACTAACTTAACACCATAGAAAACTCCGTTTATACCATAGAAAACTAACTTTACACCATAGAAAACTCAGTTTACACAAGCTCCCCAGGTCCTACGGGGTCAGTGCCACACACACACACACACACACACACTTGTGTTTTTGTTAACGTGGGTTGACAGTCACCTTGTGTGGGGGGGCATCATGACTTGGTGTTGCCGGTGTTTTGTGTTGCTCTAACCAATATCTGTTTGTCCCGAGTCTCCTGAACGCATCACAGCTGATTCTCCACCACACACACCTGCAGTCTGCACACCTGGTCCTGATCTCCACCTCTCTGCACACCTCAGCCCCGACCTGACCCCCGCTCCCCGTCGGACCTTCAGCTCTCGTCTCTGGCCTCGTAATGGCCAACTTGGATATTTTCGGTGGTTTTGTGTGTGTGTGTGTGTGTGTGTGTGTGTGTGTGTCTGTGTCTGTGTCTGTGAATGGTTTGTGTGTTTTGCACCTGCGCACCTGTGTGTGGGTACTAATTGGACATTAGAAAGGGAATCACAGGTGAGGTGAGTTTTTCAAGCTGTGTGAGAGTAGTGTTTTTAGATCTCGCCGTTCTCGGCCTTAAATCTTTCAAGTCAGTCTCTTTGTTTGGGCTTTTACCAAAAAATGACGTTAGGCAACAATAAAGGATTAACCGACGGCGGACCTCATTATTTACACCAGCTAGAGTTGGAAAGGGCTTCAGATTTCATCCGGTGGCATTATATGTGGACAGATCGCCACTAGTTTAATTTTATTTAACCTTTATTTAACCAGGAAATCTGTTCTCCGAGGGAGACCGGGCCGAGAGGGCACACCTGTTATTATTTAAATAGAAATAGAAAAACAGCCGAGTGAACATCCCACCTAGAGGACCGGAACAGGTCACATGTTGTAATCTGAGTTCAGAAATACTTTATTGATCCCCGAAGGGAAACTCTGTGTCACATAGCACCAGTACGGAGCACTGCAACAGGCAGCTTGCACTTTTCAGCGCATGCGCACACTTAAATGACATTTTAACATTGGCCTGAAATTAATTTAATGGGACTAGATCATTCAGATGGAGCCGGTTTTGCAACTACAGGCCACTAGTAAGTCCACTTTATTTATAACGCCCCTTTCCCAGACAAGAGGGGTCAGAAAGAGCTTTACAGTAACAACAAATAAAAGAGCAACGCATGAAACACTGAGCCATGGTGTCGGTGCAGCTCGTCTAAAGAGACGAGTCTTCGGGTGTTTTTTAAAAGTTTCCACAGAATCCAACGCTCTCAAAGCTAAAGGGAGAGAGGTCCAGAGCCTTGGAGCCACCAACCATCACCTCTGGTTTTAAAAGGTGTTCTGGGACCAGGTCTCGGTCTGAAGACCTCAGACAGCGACCAGGAGTGTGTGTGTGTGTGTGTGGGGGGGGGGGGGGGGG
>NC_048414.1:876212-878090 GCF_013103735.1 Etheostoma cragini | reverse complement strand
TAACATATCCTGGATGTAAGCGGGAGGTCGACCATGCAAGGCTCTATAAGTGGTGATTAAATCGTACTGGAAGCCAATGAAGACCCTTAAGAACCGGAGTGGTGTGGATCTCCTGCTGGTCTCAGACTAAAGTCTTGCTGCTGGATTCTGTACAACTTGCAATCTGTCCATAAACAAACTACAGGCCTCATGTTGGACCAGCTGGACGGACCCGATGCCCCCCTTACTATTCATCCTCCCCTTGTCCTGGTCTGCTGCTGGGCTCCTGTCACTCAACATGTTTTACATAAACCTTTTGATTAGGAATCTGAGGGATTTTAACTATTTGTCTGATTTAAAGGGTCATTCTGTACAGAACACAGGATATGTGGCTGATGGCGACGCTTAGAAGTCAGAGAGACTAAATCTGATCAGATCAAGGATCATCTGCAGTCGTTTAGCAATCAAAATGTTAATTATGAAAATTGTAATTTCTGTTTATTAATCATATCAACAGCAGATCACATGTAGAGAGTTTTCTTCTGTCTCAATAAAAACAACGGGAGACTGTACAAGCTGATATGGGTCTGGTAACATTTTATTAAATGGGACCACAGTGATTCTGTAACTTCCTGTTCAGCCTGAGTGAAGCCCCGCCCCCTCGTCCCTGATTGGTGCATCTGAACAGGGAGCGGTGGATTTTTGCAAATCACACTACAGGCTGTAGGGGGCGCCAGAAGAACCGGATTTTATTTCAACGACCTGCTTCATGTAGTTCTACTGAAACATTGGGTCAGTTTCAGCAGATATGACAGAAAGTTAGTTTTATAGACGTACTGCACCTTTAAAACTTTAATGTTTTGACCCATAAAAGTGCATCTTTAACCCTCGTGTTGTCTCCACCTTCAAGACCCTCTCGTGTCAAACTGGCCCGGGACTTATTTGGGGTTTTAAAAACAAGTCTGAAGTAAAATTTTACTTCATAATTTATTAAATATTGTCTTTATTTCTGTGTGGTCTTCCCGTTAACTATGAACTTGGTCAAAATTGAATTTTATTTTGGTGCTTTTCCAATGTTTTTGTCCTTTTTCTGATTTGTCACTTTTTTAAAATGCTTTGTGATTTAAAAATAACAACCTGAGCTGGGTTAATAACAGGTTTTACACTTATTCTTGGAATTCATGGTCAACAAACCTCATTTTTATCAAATAATACTCACGTTTTTAGTTAAAAAGGCAGAAAATAGTTAAGATCAGAAGATGTTGAGTGGATCTCAGATGGGTAGATGTCAAAGTTTAGTCCGGATACCATTAAAAAAAGAAAAAAAAAGAATCCAAATGCTATAAGATGAAATAAAACACCCAAATAATTCAAAGAAAGGAATCTGTAATGTCACCTGAATATTGTATAGAATCATCCATGTTAATATTGGGCAGTTTGGTTGAAAGAAATCTAATATTTCTGATATAAAACACTATGAAACGGGTCAGTTTGAACCGAGGGTTAAGAGCCAATTTAACAATTAGAGTTTTCTGCTTTGATTACATATTTTATGAGTTAAATTCTGTAAAAAACAGAAACAAAACCACTTTATTTCTTCCTTTACAAGAGAAACCGCAGACACCCGGCCTAAATAATAATAAAACCTCTATGTGGAAGCAATGAAGACTGATCTGCAGTCAGCGCCCGATCCCCTCCTTTATGGTTTTATTGAACATTTAAATAACAGCTGAGCGTGGTGCAGTCTGGGAGGAGGAGGAGGAGGGTGGAGGAGGAGGAGGAGGAGGAGGGTGGAGGTTTTCTTCTCTTATGTACACTGGAGGTGCGACAGCGGCTCAGAAGTTGATGGCTTTGCCGAAAGACGCGGCAAGGTTCGCTTCTCTGAAGGCCTCCGACACC
>NC_048414.1:874041-876112 GCF_013103735.1 Etheostoma cragini | reverse complement strand
TGTTTCTGCATCTGTGTTTGTGTGTGTGTGTGTGTGTGTGCATGTTTCTGCATCTGTGTGTGTGTGTGTGTGTTTCTGAGTGTATGTGTGTGTGTGTGTGTGTGTGGCAGCAGGACGTACAGGATGCGCGTGGCAGACTCTGGCGATGTCTTCGCAGGACGCTCCGTACTCCATGGCCAGCGCCGCCTCGTTGATCATCTCCCCGGCGCCCTGCAGACAAACAGCAGCCGTCATCATCTCTGTCCTCGACTCAGAGGTTACAACACTCGCTAACTCACCACTGACCTCCACAAAGCTTAGCATAGTATTAATTAAGATTAACAACGGGGAGTCTAAGTCTCTTCAGTCACTTTATCAGCGTAATACACACCGTCTATGTGTATCTCTATCTATCTATCTATGTGTGTGTGTGTGTGTGTGTGTGTGTGTCTACAGCAGGACTGATGATTCTCCCTCTGATTAACCCTTATTATTCCCAGTTAGTTAGCAGTTAGCGGTTAGCAGTTAGCAGTTAGCTGTTAGCGGCCTGCTGTAGTCTCACCGTCCCGACGATGTGGGCTCCCAGCATCCGGTCCGTGTCCTTGTGGCTGAGGATCTTCACCATGCCGTCCGTGTCGGCGTTGGTCTTCGCTCGGCTGTTGGCTGCGAACGGGAACTTGCCGACTTTGTACGGGACGCCCTGAGGGGGAGCCGAGGGGGAGGACTGTTAAAAACACTGCTGACATCTCCCCATTAGCATGTATAGGACCTGAGCATGTGTGTGTGTGTGTGTGTAGTTCAGGCCTGTGTGTAGTGTGTGTAGTAACAACAGAGTGTCTATTGTAATTTCCCCTAATAAAGTATATACATTACAAATCTTTCATCAGAAAGAAGAAGGAAACTTTACAAATGAGCTATTGAAATCAAAAGCAGGACTGGAGATACCCCCCACCCCCTGACCCCCCCCAGGACTCTCACCTCCTCTTTGAGCTGCTCCTCTGTCTTGCCCACCCAGGCCACCTCGGGGTGCGTGTAGATGACCGAGGGAACGCAGTTGTAGTCGATGTGCACGGCGCCGCCGGCCATGCCCTCCACCGTGATGATGCCCTCGTCCTCGGCCTTGTGGGCCAGCATCGGCCCGGCAACCACGTCACCGATGGCGTAAATGCTGAGGGAGGAGGGGGAGGAGGAACAGGAAGAAGAGGGAGGAGAGAGTACAGTTGTCAGCTTGTTGAGCGTGTGTTGCCACCGGTTTGAACTTTTTTTTTTTTAACATGTTATTTATATTTGCGATCCCTTCCTTCCAGCGTTGCAGCTGAAATAAAAGACTAAAGCAGCGACCGTCTGTGGAAAGCACCGGTGTAATTAGGGTCAGAGCTTGTGCCCGACTGATGGGGACGTGATATTGGTCGGGATTTAAAGATAAGCGTTGTGATTTATTTATTTTTTAGTACCAGCCTCCCTTCCCGTTTTAGGAAGCGGCGACTGCGTTTTACCTGTAAAACCGTGTCTGTGTTCTTCATATTCATGTAGAATTATAGTTGGCTCTTATGTAAAATATGCGGCTCTGGTAGAGGTTTGTGATTGGTTGTGCTGGGCAAACACTGCCTCCTCTGAGTGCGTTCATTTTGAACGGGGGGCAGTGCGTTTAGTACGGGTAAGTAATGAGCATGAAAAAAACCTGCTCTTATCATGAGGTTGTTGATGATTCTGTTAGTTCTATAATTTGTGCTGGGATCATTTATCTGTTGTTTTTTGTTGTTGTGCTATTATTATTTTAAGTGAGATGAACAAACAGAGAAATGTAGATTTTAGATTAAACACATGTTGATAAGTTTCCTTTTGGGGACGTCGTTTTAAATTGGGAAAAATTTGAAGTTGGAAATAAGGTTATAAATTGCAATATATCGCAGAATATTCATCGCAGAATATGTTTAAAAAACACAATAATATCGTATCGGGGGATAAGTATCGCGATTTCCCGCCTAGTTACGTGCTCAATGTTCCCGAAGCAAAAGCCTTGCAACGGCAGGAAAACCCTGTCGATGAGTTATTAACGATCGCAGACACAGTCGGCCTGCGCTGGGGGGGG
>NC_048414.1:872245-873941 GCF_013103735.1 Etheostoma cragini | reverse complement strand
GTAACGGGCTGCATCATCTGCATTACAGGGGGTAACACACAGGGGCATAACGGGCTGCATCATCTGCATTACAGGGGGTAACACACAGGGCAAAAACAGCTGCATCATCTGCATTACAGGGGGTAACACACAGGGGCATAACGGGCTGCATCATCTGCATTACAGGGGTAACACACAGGGGCATAACGGGCTGCATCATCTACATTTGAGAAACACTCCAGTAAATTCAGCTCTCTTGTATTATATCTCTTACATCTCTCTTATACAAACGTTTTTTCGTCTTTTTTGACATTTCTGATGCTTTTCCTGAACGTTTGTCAATTTCATCCAAGTTTCTTGGTCATTTTTTCCAGTATGTATCAGTTGTTTTTCGTTTTATCAATTTTTTTTATAGAAAATTAACTAAAACCACCCAAATTCAATGAAAGTAGTGAACCGATTATTTATTTTACTTGTGCCGAGTGTTGTAGGGAACCATCCACGTTATTTCTTTTAGAAAATTAGGTTGAAAGAAACTCAAATTTCTGATTAAATCTGACCAAAAGGAGGGTTAAGGCCATTTTTTTCACTACTTTTAAGCCCCTGCAGGAACCCTGAAAATGGACTAATCCGGACTCTGATGGGCAAACAGGAGCGTTGTACTCACGCCACGTCGATCTTGCCGTCGGGCCTCTTGGTGGCCCCCAGGACTTTGGTGCCGAGCTTGAACTTGAGTCCCTGCTTCTGCAGGACGCGCTGGAAGGTCTTGGACATTTCCATGTCGATGCCCATGCCGCCCACGTGGCCCAGGAACTCCACGGCTGTGACTTTAGAGCCCAGACGCTGCCACACTGACCCCTGCAGGACGGGAGGACAAATACTTGTAACACACACACACACACACATTTGGCCTGACGCGTTGCTAGTTTAACCCTCATGGTGTCCTCGGGGCAAATTTAACCCATTTACAGTTTTTATATCACAAAAAAAAAAAAGGGCCTTCGAAATAAGCGCTGAAAATGTCAACTTAGAAATCTCAAATTAAAAAAAAGCAATAACAGTGTTGACAGAAAAACTTTAATGGTCGACGAGAAGACAACACAAGGGTTAAGGGTGTTGCCAATGAGCCCATCGGTCTGAATTATGTTTTTATAATTTTTATTTTGTGTCTCTTTTGTAGTTCTGCGTCTTTTTTTCACCTCATTGTGAAGCATTATTATCACCATATCTGTGTCTGAAATGCTGGAAAAGCTAGAGCAGATAAATAAATAAATAAATAAATAACACTCGAAAAGACAAAAGTCAAAGCAAAAGAAGTTCCTCTACAATCAGACAAGAAAAAAGTATTTTAGTTACATTTGGCATAGGTAGTGCACCTAAAAGTAAAAGCTTGCATCCATAGGCGTCAATTATATGGGGGGGGGGGGGGGGGGGGGGGGGGGGGGGGGGGGGGGGGGTTTGGGCTGTTATGGGCTCCCCCAATAATCAAAACTAGGCTTTTTTTTTTACTTCCTTGTAGTTTTAAGATTTTAGACGCATTTTAAATGTTTTTAACATTCTTTCGTCCGTTTGTTGCTTCTTTTTTTTTTTTTTTTAAGAGTTTGACAATTTTGTCGCTTAATTTAATACACAATCTCAACACTGGAGCAGATTAAGGAAGTTCTACACTCTGATTGGACTACAAACTGGGAACACTGGAATAGAATAAGGAAGTACT
>NC_048414.1:871102-872145 GCF_013103735.1 Etheostoma cragini | reverse complement strand
TATACTACTATCTCTGTATGGATGGGTTATGTCTAACAGCTGTATACTACTATCCCTGTATGGATGGGATATGTCTAATAGCTGTATACTACTATCCCTGAATGGATGGGATATGTCTAATAGCTGTATACTACTTTCCCCCGGCTGTGTTAACGGTTGCTTTGTGTCTGCAGGCTTTGCTGAACAACTCCTACCTGTACCACCTGGCTCATGGCAAGGACTTTGAAAGCAGAGGCATCGAAAGTAAGTATATATATATAAAGTATCTTATCATTATCCTGGTGTACTGGTAGTAGCCATGGCCACGTTGGTAGCTTTAGTCCCGGAGAATGAGACGTTGTGACCGATTGGAACCAATTGTGCGGGGAGAGGGGTACCTGCCAGAGCAGGGAGAATGAGAGGGGTACCTGCCAGAGCATGGGGAATGAGAGGGGGAACGCCAGAGCAGGGAGAATGAGATATTATTGCTTCAAATGACGTCCCCAAAAGGAAACTTATCAACATCTGTTTCATCTGAAAAGAAACATTTCTCTGTTTGTTCATCTTCAATGTTATCGCTGCAGAACGACCAACACATATATAATATATAGAATAACATATATAATATATAGATTTATACCTGGCGCCAGGGCTGTAGTCAAGACCACCTTAATTGACACCAAGACCTGGACTAGTTGAGTCCAAGTCAAGACCGAGTCCAAAAAAGGTTTGAGTCTGAGTCCAGACAGAGTCCAGGACAGGAATAAAGGTCTTATGCATGACAGTATCAAGACAATCATTTTGTATTTCACGTTCCCTCGAATATTATTATTATCAACATAGTAAAGACACCTGGACTCGGTCCAGACCAGAAGCCATGTTGGGCAAGACAAGTGACCGAGACCAGTCCGAGTCCAAATACTAGCTTGTCCGAGACCATAGAAAAACGGTCTTGAGACCGGACTCCAGTCCTACAGCCCTGGCTTGCCCCCTGTGTATCAATACAGTAGTGCTACTGAAAATATCACAATACCACGCTGTTTTTTTTGTCCCCCCCCCCCCCC
>NC_048414.1:870790-871092 GCF_013103735.1 Etheostoma cragini | reverse complement strand
CCCCCCCCCTGACCCCCGACCCCTGGTAATGGGTAACTTGGGATATAAATGCTGATTACGGTGTCCCTCTCAGTTTCAGGCCTGACGTTGAACCTTGAGAAGATGATGGCTCAGAAGAGCGGCGCGGTCAAAGCGCTGACCGGCGGGATCGCACATCTATTCAAACAGAACAAAGTCAGCCCTCAGTCACTCTCTCTCGTCTCTTCTTAATGTATCTGCTGTTCACTCCAAGTCTTATTAACAACCTCGCCCCCCCCCCCCCCCCCCCCCCCCCCCCCCCCCCCCCCCCCCCCCCCCCCCCC
>NC_048414.1:869467-870740 GCF_013103735.1 Etheostoma cragini | reverse complement strand
CCCCCCCCCCCCCCCCCCCCCCCCCCCCCCCGCCCCCAGGTGACCCACGTCAGCGGTTTCGGGAGGGTGACGGGTAAGAACCAGGTGACGGCCGTGGCGGCCGACGGCAGCGAGCAGGTCATCAACACCAAGAACATCCTCCTCGCCACCGGCTCCGAGGTCACGCCCTTCCCCGGCATCACGGTACGGCTCGGCTTGAATCCCTACAGACGAAGTATAAAGTACTGGTACCCCTCTGGGAAAATACCCCATGTGAAGTACAAGTACTGCATTCAAAAAGTAAATAATATAAATGATAAAATATCATCAGCAACGCTGTTCATGAGACACGTACCTGCAATCCAGTCGCTTTTCGGCAGAAATTGCCGCTTTGGGAAAATTACATCCACGTGAATCGTGTTGATCCAAAGAGTTTTTATTGGGGGGGGGGGGGCGGTTTTACACTTTCCCATAAACGGGAGTGTCAGAATCCTGCTGTGGTCTTTTTCAAAGTATAACATTTGGTGATACAGCTACAAAGCTAACACAATTTTAGTTACATTTAAAAAAATTATTTAATTCTGACCCTGTGTGTGTGTGTGTGTGTGTGTGTGTGTGTGTGTGTGTGTGTGTGAGACACTACAGTAGGCTATATGCCAATGTTTATTAATAAAAGAACATTATCACAGAGCGAGCCGATCCACTTTTCCATGTTGATAAGAGCATTAAAATGAGAAATAATAACGGGACAAAAAGACATCAAGGGACGTTTAGAGTAGGTAAAATGTGCCTTTAATGGCGAGTTAACTATGATTTTAATGTGATTGATTCAGATTAAATAGATTCATCGTTTGACAGCACTAGTTTTCACTGTGTCAGAATAACAACCCCGTTGTCAGCTGATCCGAGAGGCCTTTTAAAGACCTTATTTAACTCTGAAGGAGGAGGACAATTTAGGGACACACGCACATGAAGGAACACTTCATCCTTCACTTCCTCACAAACGTTAAGTTAAACATGTAAAAATTAAACCTGTTACTGATTAAAAACATCTTTACAGTCTTGAATCTTTTCATTTCTCTTTTGTAGATCGATGAGGACAGCATCGTGTCGTCTACAGGAGCTCTGTCCCTGAAGAAGGTCCCCGAGGAGATGATTGTGATCGGAGCCGGAGTCATCGGGGTGGAGCTGGTCAGCACTTCCTTATTCTGCTCCGGTGGTGTCAGTTTGTAGTCCAATCAGAGCGTAGAACTTCCTTATTCTGCTCCAGTGTTCCCAGTTTGTAGTCCAATCA